>NC_050575.1:116243502-116543502 GCF_011100635.1 Trichosurus vulpecula
TTGTCAGAGGGCAAGGAGGGGAAAACAAATGAACCACAACCGTAGCTGTACTGATTGCTTCTATGTACTGATGATTCTTACTGGGAAAGGGAGGAAAAATCCCCAGCTCAACAGATTGCACCTCCCCCAAGGCTGAAATAGTAGCTCTAGTCAAAATCTCTTCACATTATGGATGTCTGAAGCTCATATGGCTGGGTGGTCAATGCAGAAAAGAATTTAAGTATAGATACGAGTAACGGGCAATAAACTTTTTGCAAATAAAGACTTTAGACATTTTCTTGTTTTATTGCAAACTTGATCATCAACCAGTATTTCAATTTACAAAGAGAAACAAAAGAGAGGATCACATATAAAACTGTGAGCTTCTGTTAATTTTAGGAGCTACATGGCAATAATTTTTTAACTGATAGAAAATTCTTTTGTGGAAACTACAAGGCAGAACAGTACCAAGAAAGTGTCACCGATCTTTTCGAAGCCCTATGAAGTTATAGGATGACATCACTCAAGATTCATTTCTTCGATTTTGGATTCATATTTGGATTTCTTTAAATAATCATTGATATAAATTTTCCAACTATCATCAAACATGTTCTCTGCTATGAAGTTAGTCAGTAAACATTTGTTAACACCTACAACATACCAAACACTGTGCTAAGTATACAAAGAAAGCAAAACAACACCACCCCCCCAAGAAAAAAAAAACCCAAAACAAAACCAAAACTTCCTGCTTTCTAGGAGCTCACAGTCTAATGGGGGTAATGGCATGTCATGTGAACAAATTTTTACAAACAAGCTCTAAATGGGATAAATTGGAAATCCTCAACTGAGAAAAGGCATCAAAATTAAGAGGGATTGGGAAAGGCTTCCTTTAGATATGGCATTTTAGTTGGGATTTGAAGGAAGGTAGAGAAGCAGTAGGCAGAGATGAAGGAGACTATTCCAGACATGGGAAACAGCCAGTCAAAATGACTGGAGGGTCCTGGGAGAGGAAGAGCAAGAACGTCAGAATCACTGGATCACAGAGTTTGTGGTGGGGTTTGGTATACAACAGCAACAACACTGATAATAATAGCTAACATTTACGTAACATTCACTATGTGCTGGGCACTCTCCTAAGCACTTTAAAATTATCTCATTTGAGCCTCACAACAACCCTGCAAAGTGGATGCTATTATTATAACCAGTTTATAGATGAGAATACTGAGGCAAAAAGAGGTTAAGTGACTTGCTTAGGGTCACACAGCTAGTAAGTGTCTGCAGCTGGATTTGAACTCAGGTATTCCTGATTCCAGGCCCAATCCACTGTCCCAGCTAGTGAAAATGTAAGATTAAAAAGTGTAGGGGGGAAGCAGTTTGTAAAGGACTTTGAACTTGAAGAGATTCAAAATATTTTCCTACATTCTTCTACTAATTTGTAATAGAATATATACTAATTTGCAGTATGTTGAGCAAGCCATGTTTCTCTCCTCACTCCACCATGTCAATGGGAAGGGACAGAATAAAGGGATTTAAGGTGGGAAGAAATGAAGAATATGAGACAAAAGAGAATGAGAGCATGAGAGGGGGTGGGGGAGGGAGAGGGAGAAACCTCTATAGAAAACTCACTTTAGAGTGCCTAGCATAGTGCCTGACCTATATTAGGCACTTAATGTATGCTTCTTGAACTATGTTGAATTGAAAACCAAAGAATTTAGAGCAAATTAAAGTTCGTTGGTCAGTCTTTGTTCTTGTCCATTCCTCTCATTCTACAGATTAGACAAGTGAAGCTGAAGCAAGTCCTCTTTTCTCTAGGCCACTCTGTTTCTTATTGATTCTTCCATTCTTGTTAAGGAATCATTTTGTTGTTTTTTTCATTTTTGCTCAGAAAGTACCTTGATACATGAATACTAGTTTTATATACATATATATATATATATATATATATATATATATATATACACACATATATCTGCTAATGATGTCAATGGGTTTGATTTTATGATTTAGAAGACTTGTTAGTTTTTCTTTCTTCTAGGACTAGGGATTCCTCATTCCTGCTACCCATCTCAAAAAGGTGTGTTGTTAATCATGAGGTCTCATGTAATTAAATAGAATGAATCAGAAAATTCTCCTATACAATTAGAAAAGCAAAGAAAGATCACTTGTATTCTCTCTCTCTCTCTCTCTCTCTCTCTCTCTCTCTCTCTCTCTCTCCCTCTCCCCCCAGCATATGTGCCTTTCATGATCTCATGATCTTTGCCTTTCTTTACTTAAATTGTAGAATTCTAGAATATTGAAGGTAGAAAGAACTCTTTTCTCTTGGTGCCTTTTTCTGAAAGATAGCATGGTGCAATGAAAAGAGCCTTGGATTTAGAATCAGAGGACTTGGGTTCAGATTGTGGCTTTACCATTTCATTACCTTTTTGACCTTGGGCAAATCAATTAACTCTTTAAAATAAAGGGGTTAGATTAGATGACCTTGGCATTTTCTTTCAGCTCTGAATCTATCTGTGATGTTATAATCTTTAGAATCATAGAATCTCTGATTTAGGAGGAACCTCGGGGAGCATCTAGTACAACCAATACCTGAAGAGGAATTCATTCTACAACATCCCTGAAAAGTGTCATTCAGCTTCAACTACAGGATCTTACCTCTAAGAGGGAACTTACTACTTCCTAAGGGAAAGAAGTATCCAGCTTTTCAATAGTGAAGTTTTTCTTTATTTTGAAGCCAAAACTGCCTCTTTACAGCTTCCACTGAGGACTTTCCTAGTCCTTCCCTCTGGGGCAGAATAAAACATATCTAATTCCTCTTTCACATGACAGTTCTCCAGGCTGCACTTCTGACTCTCCAGGACTTTCTCTACAATGCTACATAAACCTCTTTCCTGGAAGTTCACTCTATCATTGGACTTCTAACATTGGAAGTGAAGTCCTCTTTTTGCCGTCTGCCAGCTTCTCTTGGCTCTGTCTGTGGCTTTCCATCTCTCTCTCTCTGTCTCTCTCTCTCTCTCTGTGTCTCTGTGTGCGTGTGTCTGTGTCTGTCTGTCTCTCTCTCTCTCTCTCTGTCTTCTCCTCTCCCTTTCCCTCCCCTCCCCTTTCTTCTTCCCTCTCCTCTCTCCTCTCCTCCTCCTCCACCTCCTCCACCTCCTCCTCCTCCTTCTTCTCCTTCTCCTCCTTCTCCTCTCTCTCCTCCTTTCCCCTTCTCCTTTTCCCTCTAGCTTTCTTTGGCTCTGTTTCTCTTTCTCATCCTATAGTTTATTGAACATGGTAAAAATGGAAGGAAATTGGTTGTCACCCCATATGGAGCCCTCTGCTTGTAGGTATCTCCTAGGCCTCCTGTTATTCCTTGCAGATCTTTGGGGTAGCAGAGGAATTCCTAAAACATCTACACCTGTATCTTATAGAAAAGGAATAATTAAAATTTGCTAGCATATCTGGTACCACATCTCTGGATCAGAGGCTATAACAGGAAAGCATGGGAAGAGACATGCAAGAAATCTCTCCTTCTAGCTCAATAGCCCAATGGATATCACAATGGTTGGCAATGTCGGCACTTGGGATGTTATCTTGCTCTGGCTCCCATCTCAATTCCTGCTCTAGGATTAGAATCTCTTTGATGATGATCTCAGTCTTGCTCTCCATTAGCAAGCCATCAGCCATAGCAGCAGTGTCAGCAGTAGTCAACCATGTCCTGTATTACACATAGAAATCTGGATGTTCAATTCTTAAAGGCAACAGAAGCAAAAAAAGTAAAAGACAAACCTGCCTGTTGCAAAATGAAAATTGTATCACTCCCTGCCCCAGAACGTGCTTGGGGAGCTAGAACTTTCCTTTTTCTCTAGGTTCTAAAGAAGCCAGAGTTAGTCTCATTTGCCAATATTGCACATATTCTATTCTATTCTGTTCTCTCTCTCTCTCTTTCCCCTCCTTCCCCCTCCCCCTCCCTCTTACCTCTCCTCCTCTTCCCATCCCCATCTCTTTCTCAACTTCCATGGCCTTGGGTCCTCACTTAGATGAAACGCTAATGCAGACTAAAGTCTTCCTTTCTAGCTACTTCTCCATTATTCTTATTTCTCTTTTTTCCTGTTGTACTATAACAAGAAATATTGATTGTTTAGAAACTTGGCACAGTATCATGGCATTTTCAGAGGAAAAGCAATAGGAACTATGCACTTAGGGTGGGGTGTGACAACATACCCTCTCGATGCAAGTTGTAGGTGGGGATGGGGAGAAAAAGGGAGACCTTTTTTGTTTTTCCTTGGATTGTCCAAGGTAATTGTTGTAAATAGCCACAGTAAAGATTCACCCAACTGTCTTCCATTGTGTGGCATCATTAAGGTCTTCTTTAATTCTCAAAAAGTGTGTGTGTGTGTGTGTGAGAGAGAGAGAGAGAGACAGAGCAGAGACAGAGACAGAGACAGAGAGATTACTTACAAATAAATGAGTACACTTCAAGGGCTGCCTCCGGAGACTATCAAAGGTGAGGAACTGTCATCTCCTCCCCTTGCCTGACTCTAGTAAAGGTGATAGCATTGCCTGATGGAGTCCTGTTCTCCAGGTTGTTTTTTTTTTATTTTTAACCATTATTTATTTATTTTTAGCATTCATTAAATTTTTTTGAGTTCCAAATTCCCTTCCTTCAGCTTTTCCCCCAACCGATGAGAAGATAAGCAACATGATATCAATTATAAATATGAAATCATACAAAACATTATCCATGTTGCAAAAAATGCAAGAAAAATAAAATAAAAAATTGTACTTCAGTTTGTACTCAGACATCATGAGTTGTCTCCCAATGTTCATTTAAACCATAGGATCACAGGACTCTAGACCTGGAAAGTGTTTTAGGAATCATCTACTTCAGCGCTCTCTTTATTTTTTCAGGAGAGGAAACAAAGTGGTGAGTCCAAATCATTGTCGAGCTATAGAGTTTATCCATATGCACTGATAGACTAGCTTTATTGGCTGTCCATCCAAATATGTAGCAGAACCTTCATTGACAATAAGCATTTATCACCTAATTGTTTTTTTAAACAATAAATCAACATGGATTTATTAAGCTCCTAATATGTGCTAGGCCCTGTTTTGGGAGCTGGTTATACAAGTACAATAAATTAATCAGCCCCTGCCTGCCTTCAGGGATGTTATATTTTATCAAGGATATATATGCATGTGTAAGTATGTGCATGTATATTCATAAATGCAGAGAAAATAAATATGAGGTGATATTTAGGGGGCCATCAGGAAAGGCCTCGTATAGAAATTGGCATTTGAGCTGAGCTGTGAAGGAATCGGCAGTAGCTAGGTGGCATAGTAGATAGAGAACTGTAATGGTAATTTAAATGGGAAAATCTTTCCCATCCATTGACAGCCCCATGTGACCTGCTTACGTCACAGGAAGCCTAAGTCACGTGTGGTGGAAGAAGCTTGCTGAATGAGAGGAACAGAAAAGGGTGGAGGGGGAAATGCTCAAAGCAGTTGGAGCTGAGGGAGAGAGAGGAGGCGCTCTAGCTGTCTTGGGAGTATGTTTGTGGGAAGGCCCCAGCAGGAGGGAAGGTTATGGGATGGAGTGGCTCTCTGCTGTGATAATGTATATTAACCTCTATGCTACTTGGATAGATTGGACTTACTGGTGTTCAGACTGGGTTTTCTGGTGTCTAAATAAATGTTTTGCTTCTGTCTTTTATGTGGAGTGTCTGTTCTATTTTGCACTTCAGAACCATTCCAGCATACTCATAACAATCACAACCAATGTGAATATTGCCTTCGCAATATAAGCACCAGGTCTGGAGTCAGAAAGATTCACCTTCCTGAGTGTATAATCTAGACTCAGTTTATAATCTGACACTAGCTGTGTGACCCTGGGCAAGTCACTTAACCCTGTTTACCTTGGTTTCCTCATCTGTAAAATGAACTGGAGAAGATAATGGCTGACCACTACAGTATCTTTGCCATGAAAACTCTAAATGGGGTCATGAAGAATCAGACTCAACTGGAAAAAGAACAGTAACAACAACAAACAACTGAAGTGAAGGAAATTAGGAATTCAGCACAAGTAAGGAAGGGGTAAAAAAGCTGATAGGGGTTAACTAAAAATGATAACAAGTGACCTTTATATAGCACCTACTATGTGCCTCTATGCCCAAGCACTGTGCTAAGTGCTTTATATGTATTATCCCTTTTGATCCTCACAACTCTGGGAGGTAGGTGCTATTATTATCCCTGTTTTATACAAAAATGGAAGCTACTTCCCTAGAGCCATAAAAGCTACTAAGTATCTGAGGCCAGACTTGAACTCAGATACTCTTGACTCTAGGCTCAGTGTTCTATCCACTCTACCACATAGCTGCCCAGTTAATTGACTTGCGCTAAGTTAGACAGATGGTAAGAAGCGGAGCTCAGATTCAAATTCATGCCCTCAGACTACAAATTCAGTGTTCTTTTCTTACCTTGGGTTTCCTCTCAATTTCATGTGGAGAAGCTCTCCCCATCTCAGGGAGTATTTATCCAGTTATTGTTTCCATAGGGGAATAAGAAGTAGAGAGAATATATACATATATATCTAAAAAAAACCAACACTCATGTGGTGGATTGGTTAATTAGTTATGTCTGACTCTTCATGACCCTGTTCAGGGTTATCTTGGCACAGATACTGGAGTGGTTTGCCATTTCCTTCTCCAGCTCATTTTACAGTTGAAAAAAATGAGGAAAACAGGGTTAAGTGACTTGCCGAGGGTCACGCAGTTAATAAGTGTCCGAGGCCAAATTTGAGCTCAGATCCTCCTGACTCCAGGGTCAGCGCTCTATCTACTGCACCACCTAGCTGCCTATATATGACATATAACTGAAGCAAATTTTACTTTTTGTTTTTGGGGTCTGGCATTTCCATAATTACATATTTTGGGAGTGGGTCTGGACCTATGATTATACTAGTTTAGGTGGTACAGTCCTCTACCAAGGAAGATCAGCATCTCATTTGCAACTAAGAGTCTTTGAGTTGACTGGTCACTGAGAGATTAAACGTCTTTGTCCAGGGTCAAAGAGAGTTAGGACCTGAATCCAGGTCCTCTTGACATCAAGGTTAGCCCTCTATTGAGGCCCACTAGGCGGTACAGTGGGTAGATCATTGGTCCTGGAATCAGGAAGATCAGAATTCAAATCCAGACTCAAACACTTTCTAGTTGTGCAACCCCGGGCAAGTCAATTAACCTGTCTGCCTCAGTTTCCCCAGTTATAAAATGAAGATGAAAATGGCACCTAGCAAAGTCAACCCCTGTTTGTCTCAGTTTCCTTAGCTATAAAATGGAGATGAGAATAGACTTACTGCCCAAGGTTGTTGTGAGGGTCAAATGAGATGTAAAGTCCTTCGCAAACCTTAAAGTGCCATATAATACTAGCTATTATTATTAATTATACCATGCTGCCGTTTTTCACAGTTAATGGAAGAGGTGAGTAGCCTGATAAAGTCTAGGCATTTGGAAGGTAGGAGTAGTTATTTGAAGAAGGGACTGAGACTGATTTACTTTTTTTTTTTAACATATGAAGCTGACTATGATCTCGTGAAAGAGTAGCGCAAATAGAACTAAGCAGCAAAATCCACATTTGTTGAACTTATGTCAAACATCTGGATTGAGGATATTAATCATTTCAAGTAACATGGCAATAGTTTTGCTAATATAGTTCAAGGATTTATTATTTTTACAGAGATATTAATCAAGTTGAAGTTCTAATTTTATCTCATATAATAAAGAATTCATTTGAAGCTTCAAATGGATGCTAGGAGAAAGTCAATTTTTTTTAAAATTGAATTTGTTTTGAAGTCAAATCTTTTTTCCTATTAAATTTTCTGGAGAGTTTCCATTTATTACAATTTACATGTATATATTTGTGTATTCATCTATTTGTGTACATATAAACATGCATATTATGTGATATTAATTAATAAATCAGGAAATCAGTATATAACTGGAGAAAAAATCAGAATTTTTTGTATTGTTGCTTGATTTACAATTTAGTAATTTAATGGAAAGTAGTTTAACGGAAAGCTGCTTTGCTCATCACTGAGGCTTAGCACATCATAATGGTACCTTTGGAACATGGCAAAGATACTAGACTATAAACTCTTTAAGGTTAAAGATTCATCTCTATGTTGCTTCTGGGTTGCAATATGCTACAGCCTAGTGCATAGTAGATGCTTAGTAAATTTCTGCTGAAATGAATGAATTCATAGAATGAATGAATGAATGAGTGAATAATGGGAAAAACTTTATGGAATATAACATTAAAGGCTCTGTGAGAAAGCCTGAAAAATGGAGAGATGAGTTTGAAGAAATGGTAAAGATTGTGTGACTGTATCTTTTGATAGGCACATTATCATCATAGAATCTCAAAGCTGGAAGCCATCCCAAAGTCCATCTACATTAATCTTACTTGAATCATAAATCTCACTACAATAGTGGTCAGTCATCTAACCTCTGCTTAAATACCTTCATGAGGGCATGGTCTCATTACTTCCTGAGGAAACCCAGTTCATCTTTGGACAACTCTAATTGTTAGGGAGCTCTTTCTTATATTGAGCCAATTGTATTTCCTTGTAATTTCCATCCTTTCGTCCAGCTTCTGCCCTCATATATAATAGCCATTTGGATATTTGGAGACGGTGATTATATTACCCTTAAATTTTGTCTCTTCTAGACTAAATATGTAGGCAGCTCAATGAGGTGGTAGGTAGAGCACTGGGCTTGGAATCAGGAATACTTATCTTCTTGAGTTCAAATATGGCCACACTTACTAGCTTTATGACCCTGGGCAAGTCATTTAATCCTGTGTAATAGCAATTTAGATTTGAAGATCTTTCCCACCCATTAATAGGCCATGTGACTTGTTGACATCACAGGAAGCCTAAGTCACGTGTGGTAGGAGGAGCTTGTTGAGAGGAAAAGGAAAATGTGTCACAGGAAATGCTGAGAGAGCCATTATGGCTGTTAATGGCCATCATGCTAGTTAGAGCTGAGGTAAAGTCAACCTGTGATAGCTGTACTGTGAGTTTTGTGGGAAGGCCCCAGCAGGGGATCAGAGAGGTTTGGGGATGGTGAGTCTCCATGCTGTGATATTGTGTTTTAAGTTCCTTGCTGTTATGATAAAGTGAACTTGATGGGGTTGCTTGTGCTTGGACCCTAACTCTAACAGCCTCTGCTTCAGTGCCTGTGCCTGAACCCCAGTTATAAAACACTTTCTGGCCCTACCAGTTTCTCTCTAGTTAAAGGGCAGTGTGCTCCAGCAATACACTTATCTCTGCTCCTTCCTCAGTAAACAGCTATGCCTATCCATAGACATAGATTCCCAGGTGCTGATAATTGACTGTGCACTGAGTCATGACCATATTTGCTGCTTTCTGACCTTTCTAATTTGTATCCTAGACATAGTATTTTGTCTAACAAAACATTAGATGAGAAGCTACATAGAGATTCCCCTTTAGCCCTGAGCAATAGTTAACTTAGTGACATTTCACGGTCAAAACCACACCCCCTAGCAGCCCTCCCACCTTGGGCTATTTCCCAGTGAATTCTGGGTAATATTCCTGTGCAGTAGAAACAAAAAGTGCGTGTTCTTTTAAGAACTAACCACTCCTTAACCACACCTTAAACACTCCCTAATCCCACCCCAAAACACCTAATTGACATGTTTCCTCCCCTAAACCTTTCATAAAAACTTCCCCTGCACCCCCTGAAAAGTTGCAGGTTCCCTTGCCCTCTATAAAGTGTAATAAACTTTTGCCAACTTGACTTAAAGAATGCTTGAGATCGTGAATTCATTCCAGATAGCCCTGACCCTCTCCAGTACTTGGGTCCTTGAGAAGTACTCCCCCTCAACCAGGAACTCTAGTTCTAGGAACTTTAGTTTTGGGATCCCTGAATCCCTGGTTTTATTCCTCCTCAACAAGTTGGCTGGTTGTAGGAGCAGATTGTCTGGTTATGCAATATGGTTCTCTAGTATCTGAATAAATGTTTTACTTCTACTTTCTACATGGAGAGTCTTTCATACTTTCCAATACAGAACTACATAGGCATATTCATGATTATCGTTGGTGTTGTGTTTATTGCCTAGCTGTTATATCCTGTTTGCCTCAGTTTCCTCATCTGTAGAATGAACTAGAGAAGGAAATGGCAAACCACTCCAGTATTTTTGCCAAGAAAACCTTAAATGGGGTCATGAAGAGTCAGACATGACTGAAACAACTGAACAACAACAACCTAAAATTGCACTAGACTATCTTATTGGCTTATATTGAGTGTTCAGTTCACTGAAATTCAAGAGTATTTTCCCATGAACTGCTGTCTAGCCGTATCTCCACCATCCAGGAATCATACAGTTGATATTTTGAACCTAAATTTTAGACTTGTCAGATTTTATCTTGTTGGATTTAACCACCAGTTCTAGTTTATTGAAATAATTTTGGATTCCGACTTTATCATCCCAAGTTTTAGTCATCCTCTTCAGCCATGTTGTCTACAGATCTGATAAGCATTCCATCTGTGTTTTCATTCAAGTCCTCAATAAACAGTAGGAGCAATTGTGATGTATTAGCAAGAACCATGGATTTGGAGTCCGTGGGCTTATTTCCAATTCTAGCTCTGTAATCTGCTATATGTGTGATCTTGGACAAATCAGTTAATCTCTTGAGGATTCAGTTTCACCACCTTTAAAATGGAGAAGCTGGACTAAGTGATTGTTAAGCTCCTTTACGACACTAAATCTAAGCTGAGGAGTTTTCGTGTTCCTCCTTCATTCGTTTTCGAAAAGTACCATGACATCAGGAAAATGATGACATGACTTACAGTTGACTTTGATTTGAGTCAGGGAGGGCTATACAAGGTCATCAGCCTCACTTTGTCATCCAGAGCCATCTGAGTCCAGTGGCCTGATATTCATCAGGACTACTGGAGATGGCCCAGGATGCAATGGGAGACCCTGGCCCTTTCAGGCTAAAGACTTTTCAGATTCACTCTTTGAATGAGGTACTGCCTATTCAGTGAATAGGCAGGCCTCTTTAAGAAGTGAGTCAAGGGGTGGCTCCTTTAATTAGAAAAAAGAGGAAAAGAAATCAACCTGGGAGGAGAAGACCCTCAGGGTTGCTAGTCAAAAGAGAAAACAGTTACCGTTGACATTCACTCTGAGTCAGCAGGGCCCAAAATGTAGGCATTAAGTGGACCTATTGTGGTCCAATCTATGAGCTTCAGAGTGAAATGGGTCAGAGAAAAGAAAGGAAGGAAGGAAGAAAGGCAGGAAGGCAGAAAGAGAGGGAGAGAGAGAGAGACAGAGACAGGAAGGCAAGAATCTAGCCAGTAAACTGCAAGTTAACTGGGGAGCTTCCTGCCATCAAAATTTACCTCCCTTTGGAGAGGAGAAGGAGAGGGAGAGGTCCAGCTGAGTTACCCAACTGGCTGGGTCCCCTTTCAGGCAGCTCAGACTACTTCCAGGTTGTGTTTGTGTTTCTTTTTCGAAGACCACCATGACATTAGGAAAATGATGACATGACTTGCAGTTGCCTTTGATTTGAGTGAGGGAAGGCTGTGAAAGGTCGCCAGCCTCACTTTCTCCTAGCTAAGGAGCAGAAGATAGAATTTTGGACTTGGAGTCAAAAAGACAGATGTCACCCAGGGCAAGTCATTAACCCTTTATCAGCCTCAGATTCCTTTAGCCTGTAAAATTGGTATAATAATAGCATCAGGGTTGTTTTGATGGATCAAATGAGATAAAATATTTCGAAGTGCTCTGTAAACCTTAAAGTGCTCTATAAATACTATTATTATCATGATTTTTATTATTATGAAATCTCACGATCATATGTTTAAAAGGTTGGGCTCAAGAAGAGCAGTAAGAGACACAGACACCTAGAAGGATAATTCAATTCGACCTTAACAAACATGTACTTAAGCATCTATTCTAAGCAAAGCTTAGTGATAAGGATGCAAAGATGCCAACTGACAGTATGCTCTTCAGCTTATTATTTAGTAATAGGATTAAGGTCTGTAGACAAGTAATTATGATCAAAGGAAGAATGTGATAAAGGAAGGCTTTGATAGTCCCTATTAGTTGTCTAGAAAATGAGCATGATCTTGAGTAGGGGTAGACAAAGAAAAGATGGTTTCTCCCCACCTTCCCCCATTTCTAGGAAGAATAGGCTTATCATTACCTTGAAGTAAGAAGGTAAAGAAAGAGAGTTAACAAACTTAAACACTGATAGGCTGAAAAAAGGAGACAGGAGAGATAATTTTGCCTTTGGAATGGCAAGAAATCAGTGGGAAAAAAAACTGATTAATTAGTCAATTTCCACCTGTTTTCAATTCTGTGAAATAAAATTCCTTGGGGGTTTTTTGTGGTTGATTTTGCTATTCATATTCTAAAATAATTCTTATTCTTAAATCAGTATTATTTTAAAAATCAACCTGGAACTCATTATTTCTTATGGAAAGAAGTAAATTTATGACACATCAATGTACTTAAAAAATAGAGATAAGCACATCTCAGAATGAAAAAGGAAGAAAAGAACATTAACATAACATAAAAATATACAAGAGGAAACAAGAATTTCAGAAGGAGACATACGAGCAAACTGGGCAAATTTATTATAGCTTGTAGTATTTATTATACATTTCTTTAGGAATTCCTATTTTATTATTATGAAAGTGACCAACAACCATCAAATATGCAATGAAGCATAGAAAAGAAGGATTGTATTTGAAACCATGAATCTGTTGGAAACCACTTGTTTCTTTAAAAGTGTATGTATATATTAAATTTAGCATATAGTTCTAACATTGCTTGTCTATATCTCCTCATGAATTTCCTTTTACTCTTTTGTGTGTGTGTATTTTTTTGCATGTTTCATCAATTTTAAAAATAATTTTCCTTTATTTTTTTTTGGGGGGGGTGGGTAGGGGCACCATTGTCTCTAGCCTTCTGAACCTTCCCTTAACCTATATCTTCCTTCCCCTTCCTGCAAACAAAAGCCCTCCCTTTTCCTTTTTTTCCCCAATTATCTTCGCCACTTTGAGTGCTATTGGGTACAATCTCACTGTTGTTTTAATTTGCATTTTTCTAATTTTTTGTGATGTAGAATCTTTTTATATGGTTGTTGATAACTTTCATTTATTCTTTTGAGGACTACCTGTTCATATCCTTTCACCATTTATCTGTTATTGTTCTTATATATATTTTTATCAGTTTTCTATCTAACTTGGAATATTTAGCATTTACCAGAGAAATTTGCTGCAAAAAATTTTCCCCATTATCCGTTTCCCTTCTAATTCTAACTGCACTGATTTTGTGCAATTTTTTTCAATTTAGTGTAACTTTGTTATCTATTTTATTTTCTGAATTCTATCCCTTATTTGGTCAAGAACTATTCCCTAATTCATATGGACTATTTTTGCCTGACTTGTGGTAGCATCTGAGCTTCTATTGGTCAGATCAGCCACAGTCAGATACATTGTAGCTTGACCCCAACATAGTGATGTCATTTTTGTCCTCTTCAAGAGTGAAGGACAACAACAACAATGCAATCCCCTAATTTATAGTGTGAAAGATATTTCCTTGTATGTAATATTATTTGTTTGTGATATGACCTTTTATATCAAAGTCATGTATCAATTTGGAGCTTATTGTGGTATATGGTATTGGTTGTTGTTCTAAACCAAATTTCTGCCAGACTGAATATGTAGTATACTGTTCTTAAAAAAAAAAGTATGTAACAGTAGTGGAATGTATATGTAACCGTGTTTGTTGATAATTTCATAATTTAAAAAAGAAAATGCTAAAAAAAAGAAGTATACTTTGTGAAATCTCCTAGAGATCATTTAATTCAATAAGCATTACCAGTACTGTACAGGGTTGTAGTGACAATGTGATACTCACAGTACCTACTGTGGCTATGAATTTGCTGGCTTAGTTCTGAATTGCAAAATAGAAAAGCTGGAATATGGAAGACAGAACCAAAACATTTTTTCAAACCCCAGAAAGCCAGATCCCAACACTAGAAAGCCAAATCCATCATAGCAACAAAGAAATCCATGCAGATTAGCAATGCAGGGGATACCACCATCCCCAAGCCTTCTCTCTGTTAGGGCCTTCCCACAACAAGGGCAAAATCACTCCCTCTCTCACTCACTCTAGTTCCCAATGCCTGCTTTCTCTCTCTCTCTCTCTCTCTCTCTCTCTCTGTCTCAGCTCTGACTGCTCTGTCTCACTTCCTCTCAGCTCTGCTCCACCTCTTCCCACTCTACCCCTTCCTGTTCCACCCATTCAGCAAGCTCCTTCCACCACAGGCTTCATGGGACTCAAACTCATGTGACTTAGGCTTAGATATGACTTAAGCAGGTCACACAGGCCTGTTAATGGATGGGAAAGATCTTCCCATGGCATTACTGTTACAAGCGTTTAGTGCTGAACATGGTACTGGGGAAAGGGGGAAAGGAGACAGACAAAATTCAGATGTCATTGCTCTCAGGGAGTGGAGAGTCTGGTAGGGAATCACCATTCTTTCCAATAATCCAGATTTACAATCTTGGTGTCAGCCTCAACTCTTATTCTCTTTCACATATTCAATCAGTTACCACATTCTGTTTATGTCTCCACATCTATCATTCATGTCCCCTTCTCTCCATTCACACAGCCAAAATCCAAATTTAAGCTCTCAATACCTCTTAGATTATTGCAAAAGTCTTTTCATTGGTTTCCCTGCCTCAAGTTTCTATTTCAATCCATTCCTTACACAGTGATTTCCCTAAAATGAAAGTCTATGTCTTTTTCTCCCCCTATCCTTAAGTAAACCTAATCCCTATTACCTCTAGGATCAAATATAAGCTTGTTTACTTGGCACTGGGTTCTTGCTATTTTTCCATTCTCTTTATACATTACTTTATACATTACTCTATAGTTCATCCATACTTGCCTACTTGCTCCTGTCCCCTAACTTTGGAACTTTGTGGTTCCAAAAAGATTTAGCATGTGCAGTGGTCACACCTTGGTAAAACTCTTCCTGCAGATGGTCTAAATAAGGTTGAGAGTAACCAACAGGCTTCAAACCTATTGGTGAGTTAGGGTGTGTCTACCCCAAGCATACGAAGACTTCCTCTGGTAGAATGGGTAGATGAGAACATTTTGTTTTCGTGGCCATGAAGGTGGCTGAAGCAGGCTCTCTGGGGTGCTTAGATTAGAGCTTGGTCAGACATTGAAGGTGCCAAGGTCATCCACCTCATCCCAGGCCAACACCAGTCATGTTGACTTTTGTCTTCTTACTGGACGTCAATGACTCTGGAGGAGAGAGTGAGGCTGACGACTCTGGGCAACTCTGCCTCACTTAAATCTAATTCATGTGCAAGTTAAGACATCGTCCCATGTTGTAATTGGTCCTCTTCCAAAATGAAAGACAAAAAACAGCAACAACTTGCTTTTTTTTTGATACATGATGCTCTATCTCCTCCTTCCATGCATCTTTACTAGCTGTCTCCCTATCTCCACCACTTAGGATCCTTGGTTTCCTTTAAGACTCAGGTTGTGTCAATTTCTATAGGAAGCCCTTTCTAGTATTTCTCTTAGCTGGTAGCTTACTCTCTAAACTTACCTGATAAGGTACATGTTGTCTTCCCCATTAGAATACAAACTCCTTGTGGGCTGAGATTGTTTTTGCATCGCCAATGCTTAGCACAGTTCCTAAAAGATAACAAGTGCTCAATAAAACCTTGTGGATCAATTTGCTGATTGCATTTTGTAGATATTCGTGCACTTTAATTAAATTCTCAATCTCACAACAGTGATAATCATCCAAATAGCTTTTATATACTTGGTAAGCTAATTTTAACATTTCAGAGATGAAACTATTTCTTCAGGTAAAAAAGCATTTCTAGTCTTTGTAAAAGAGACAATCAGAGTGAGGCTGGTTCCTTCATGTATATTAGATTACTAACTAGTTGTCTTCATGGATCTTGCTTGCACATGCTTGCAGTTCTTATGATTCAGATAGAACAAAATAAAAACTTTTCAACAGATAGTGATTTCTACTTAATGAAGTTGTTAGGGATTGAGTCCAAGTCTAAAAATGCTATACAATATACAAATCTACCATCTGCTATAAGACCTGTTTCACATAGTGAGGAACTAGCTATAGCGAAACCACCAGAAACTTCAAATTTGGATGAGATAGGCCTGAGGTTGTAAACACGAGGTTTGGCATAACAGGGTAGGAAACCAGCAAACTGGTGATTCCCTCTTTGAGATAAACTTCCTATACTCAGATCCTTATTGAATAATTCTCATACCCCTGAATGACCTTGTTAATGATCTTATAAAAAATTCAACTAAACTTTTGGCTTCTAGACTAAATGGATGGAATATTCTACAAGTAACTATCAAAATATATTGAAAACTTCTCTTAGGAAACATTGAGTATGAAAAGTACTTTTGACATATCTGAAAATACTTATTCATTTAGAAGGCTAACAACTTTTGTATACTGCTGCTTTATTTGTGAAAAGGGGAGGGGAGAGGAGAAGAAGAGAAAAAAGAAATTGAGAGGAGGAAGAGGAGAGGTATTGACCTTATCTCAAAGGAAAGAACTGATTCCAGGAAAGAAAAAATGTGGTAAATGGGTAACCACTCATTAGTTTTGGGGGGAAAAAGATTTCTAATTACATTTGAGCATGATACTAGATTTAGTTAAAATTTTGTTCCGGGTAATGTATTTGAAATGGTGAAGGTTTTTGTTATCTGAAAAGTAAATTTCTAAGAATCAGAGAGATGATACTTGTGGGTCCCTCAATAAGAGAAATAATGAAAGATGCATATTTTGAAAAATAGTTGAATGAAGGTCTTTTCCAGGTCTAAATCTGTGATTTTATGATTCAACATGGAGCTACATGGCAATATATTTTTTTAAGTGATAGAAAACTCTTTTGTGGAAACTACAAGGCAGAGCATTACCAAGAAAGTGCTAATGATCTTTTCAAAGCTTATAAAGTTATAGAATGACATATCGCTCAAGATTTATTTCTTGGATTTTGGGTTCATATTTGGACTTTTTCTCAGAAAATTTAGGTGTATCAGTAATTACATCAGAGAATGGTCACATCAAGAAATCTTTACAGTGGAAAATAACACAACAACAACAACCTAGTACTAGGGCAATTGGAGTCGATGCTTGGTGTAGGACAACTGTTGGGCATTTGAATATTTCATAGGAAAAACACAACAGGGAAGTCTCAGCTACATTTTAGGTGAGCTAAATTAGCACAATTTTGTTTAGTAGAAATGATTTTAAACATCCAAAACCATAGTTCTCATGAAAACAGGAGATAGTAGATAAAATTTGAAGCCATATCTGAAATCAGACCTAAAAAACTCTAAGTTTTATCTATTTTTATGGACATGACAGGGAAAACCATTTTTTTGGTTATTATCCAGTATTATTATTCATAACATGCCGTGAGATTCCTATTTCATAGCATTTATGAAAAGTAAAGTTAAAAAGTGTTGTTTATTCTACCCCAATTTCCATACTTATATTCTGGTACACTTTACCTAGGTCTAATGCTGGTTTTTCTTTGAGTTATTATAATGTACTAGTCCTGGAAGAGAACTTAGAACATAGAATCTGGGAGCAACCTTAATCTGTATCTACAATATATGTCTAAGGTCTATGGTTCTATCACCTAACTACAGATGGCAACCCATTTAAATCTTTATAGATAGATCTGAGAGATTTTTGGGGCTCAGAGATCTCTCGGGTATGATCCTGGAACCTAGCCTTCTACCAGAGGGGTAGAATTTCTAAAAAGGAGGCCTGGGAAATCAAGATCAGCCATATTTCCTTGACACAGAAGGCTGGGAATCAGGAACACTATGAACTTTCCTCTCAAGCCATATGAGCAAGCACATCCATTTGCCTTTGCCACCTGACTGTAAAGGAATGCTTAGAACCCAACCACTGCCCTAGCTACTCCCAACTCTTGGTTCAGCAAAATAAAGCTCTGAGGCCTCTGGACCCTGGCCTGTTCTCTGAGGTTGTGACAAGCAGTTATGATTTCCTGTGGTTCTAGGTCAAGGAAGCTATGAGAGCTGAGGGTAAGTGGTGGGTTGTGTTTGGAGAAGGTGCTCATGAACAGGTTTTTCTCCTATCACTAACCCAGGCTTGCTCTGCTGCCCCCTGGTCTGACACTAGAACAGAAAAAAAAAAGGAATAAGGAAGGAAAAGGGGAAGAAAACAATTTATATCCCAGCTGAAAGGAATAGTTCCTCTGACAAGAGTCTTTCCTTAGCCAACCAAATCATCTTGGGGGTTTCCCAATCACTAAAACCCATCTCCTAAGCCTAAGGGAACACAAAAAGCTGGCTCTAACAACTTTTTTGCCTTGTGGTAGCCTCAGTCTCTGAGACCCAACCAGGAATTGCCCCTGTCCTTTTAAGAAGGTTTCAATACTCTACGGAGAGAAGTAATTTCAAAGTCCCAGATAAAGGCTTATTTCCCTGCCAGATAATCAAATTGACTTGGAAAACTCTGATGATCTTTCCCATTACAGGATTTAGAATTAGAAGGGGCCTTATAGCCTCTGTAGTCCAAATGCTTCATTTCACAAAGGAGAAAACAGACCCAGAAAGGGAAGTGACTTGCCTAAAGTAACTCAGCAAAAATTCTAGTCCCTTGATTCCTAACACAGTACAGTTTCCATGATGCCATAATAGTCTCTGCATACCATGCCTCCTCTCATGATGATGGACCAGATGAAGAACCCAGACTTCAGTGAACATGAATTTCTAATTTGCTAGTTTTTTCCTGAAAAAGCCAATGTGGTTATCTGCCTTCCGTTTTGAGGCATTCTTTAAAGCACTGATTATTAATAGCGAAAAATAGTGTTGTAACTCATGGCTTCCAGGTTAAGATCCAAGCATATTTTATTATACAAGTAAAAAAAAATCCCTTAAAGCTCTGTAGACAGAGTTTTCATTTGCTTACCTCAAAACCAGCAGGACTGTGAGTCAACTCACTGTCATAGGCATTTTTCTTGTCTAAATCAAATATACATTATTTTAAGCTGTGCTGAAAACAGTCAGATCTGTTATTACTAATGTACCCTGCCTCTTCATTTAATGAAACTCACTGAGAGGAGGAAATGTTCATTAATATCAACAATATCTAAGTGGTTTCTGAAAATATCAATTCTTGCAATTTCACAAAAGAAGAGTATCACCTTGGGACAGCACCATAGTCCAACTAGCCAAGCTTTCCATCTCTGACAGGGGCATCCAGGGATGGCTGTCTCTATGATACTACCTCAGAGGTTAGGAATGACCCTCAAACATCCCATGTTAGCCATAATCATTCATTATAGAGCTTTCAATTATAAATTTGCTTATAATCTATTTGAACTAAATTCTTTTATCACTTCATATGTTACTCTTGATATTTCTGTATACATTTCAGTTATTTCCAGTCTCTATCACCTCCTAGGATAATGAATTGCTTAATTCTACACCCTGCAGGGTTGTCAAACTTCCTTTTATTTATTTCATCAAACTCTAAGGAGAGCTATCACCTAATGCTAGAATTGTGGGGTTTAGTGAATTATTCCATGTCCATCCTTTGTAGACCTTTTGTGACTTTATAAATTTCATTAATATTCCCACCATTCTTATTTTTATGGAATGAATTCTTAATTTTTTTGACATCTATTTCCAACATATCTACTTCCCTCCCCAACACCTGACCTGTAGCATAGACTCTCACCTGACCATGATAAAGCTTGGTTTGGTCCAAGTTCTGGTCTTGGTTCTGAGGATAAATCACTGCTCTTAAACACTTTTTTCCTGTATTTGTTGAAGGCCTTGGGTTTTTCACTTCCATAGTTTGGAAACCCTTGATGAAGTGTTTGGGCAAGTAATTCTTGTTTCTGTGAACCTTGGTTTCTTCATCAGTAAGCTGAGAAGGTTGGCTTAGATGATCTCTAATATTCTATGTTAATATGTTGCAACTTTCTATGTTCTAAAGTCCCTTCTAGTCTCTTCTGTGTTCTAAGCTCTAACATTCTGTGGGCCAAGATCTAATCCAGTTCTAACATCCTATGCTTCTGTGAAAGTTTGGAGATGGAAACAAAGTGAATCAAAGAATAGGTCTTTGGATTCTTACTTAAGGAAACCCCACTATAGAAATTAAAGACTTCAAGTGAAGGATGGCAACTGAATCTAGGTTATAGTGAATTGAGAAGAGAGTTTGAGAACAGGAGTTGGGAGGAGATTTGCTGTAACAGGAGCTTGCATAAAAACAGTAGAGCTGTGTAAATGCAAGATAGCATCGTTGTTATTATTAGTAGTAATAGTATTAATAAGAGGAAAACTGGAAAAGCAAGACTATAAACTGCTTGAGGGCAGGGTCTGCTTCATTTTTGTCTTTATATGAACAGCACCTAGCACACTGCCTGGCACGTCATAGGCACTTTATAAATGTGTATTTATTGATTGATTGACTGGTGTTATACTTAGAATAGATGGTTACCAGAAAGGTTACTCTGTATAAAATTACCCTTCTCCTGACTTTTTGTGAATTTTTGAAATTTCACCATTAGAGCCTTATTTTTTTCTAGCCTTTTAGGATCTTCTGAGAAAATGTAGGTACCCCTGAAGAAATAACACATCTAGCTATGGGCTATTAGCATTTTACTCAGCTATTAGCATAATTTTTCAGATATCAGTAAGCCAAGAAACCCTAACAATGACCAAAGCTTACCAATGTATTGAGTTGGTAGTGTCAACCAAGTAGAGATGTCCTTAACCAATTGGAAATGCAGGGCTGGAGCTCAACATGAAGTCACTCTGGGACTAGATTAGAACTCCAAAGGAGAAAAGATAAAGGGAGAAGAGCGGAAGACTGTGGACCCTCATCTTTTGAATGCTGGAATATGAAAGATCAGATGGCTTCCTTAGAACCAGGAATATTAGGTACCAGGTAAATATCAATGGGAGACAAAATGGCTTGACAATTCATTTCAAGCTTTTGTTGAGATAAAGCATCTTCCAAGTGTCAAGAATGAAATAACGCTCACCACATGTTATACTTAAATTCCTTAATCATACTATTGTTATTAATTAACACATTTGATTATTTTTAATTTTTTTATAATTTTGAATTTACCAAAGATCAACAAAAGGAACATATACAAATATGCGTATACAAATAATGGAAAATGTGGATTATATATGATACCCTGAATATCATAATACAATCTTTTTAAAAGTATTTAGTTCCAGATCTGTTTAACTTGTCTGTGTTGTTCTCTGAATTTCCTTTCTATTGTCTTCTGAGAATTTTAATAAATGCTTCATTGATTTTCTCTCTTTTTGTTTTTTGGCATCACTATTGCTAGTCTCACTCTATGCCTAACTCTACCTCTTTCCAAATAAAAAGAGGACCTCCCTTATAACAAGTTGATTGTGTCAAGTAAAAAAGTCTACATATTCATCATGTTGACCATATTCTGTAGTCTCTAGTATACCATTTCTTTGTCAATAGGTGGCAAGCATGTTTCTTCACTGGTTTTCTGGAATCATAGGTAGTTACTGCATTGATTAGAGGTTTACATCTTTCAAAGTTGTTTTTCTTTACAATGTTGTGATTATTGCATAAATTATCCTCTCTTTTGTTAACTTGACTGTTCATCACTCCATACAAGTATAGTAATAAGCTCTAGCCTCTTCTGGAACTAAGCAAATTGCATTTCCCCCTCATGGTCCTAGGACTGTCTCTGAGATGGGGTGTCTTTCTATAATGTGATTGGCTTGAGCCCCCATTCTAACGCATCCACCACTGTTAACCACCAGCAGAAAGTGACGCACTCCAATGTAACCAATTAATATAGATTAGCTTTTACAAAGGGATACATATTTTGAAGATACAGCAAAAAGAGAAGCATTACAATTTCCCCCAATACCTGAGGGCATATTCTCCCCATACTACTTTGATCTTTGGGAAGAGGGGGCTCAGAGTTAACTTGGTTTCTAGATAATATTTTTTGATAACATCCGTAACATTTTAGATAACATCCCATCAGTTCAGGATCAAATACTGGGCTCTATAAGCTGACTTCCTGTCTCAGCTACTGAAGGGTTGTATAGGGAAGACCAAAGGGTTCTTCTCTTGTATCATTGTTTCTTTTCTCTCACCTAAATGCCAGCAGTCAGGAAAATAAGTCAGATCAAGAGAAGGAAGTGGTTCTCTTGTACTATGACCTTTGAATGCTTTTACTCCCTTCCTTCCCACCTCTCCCCACACCAAATTTCAGCTATACAGCCAATCAAGGAGACACCTCTTCACTATGTTGTTTGCAAATTGAAACAAGTTGCAGAATGTCTATACATACTCTAATCTATGTAGGGGTTTTATCAGATGAGCATTTTATGCATGCTAAAAAGAGATGTGCTCTTTGGCCAATCCCATGTAACATAATGTTTCTCCGAATCTGTGCCTTACATAATTTCTTGAGAGGAAGCCTGGTGTAGTGGAAAGAATCCTAGACTTTGAATTAGGAAGACCTGGATTATAATCCCGTCTCAAACATATACTAGCTATGTAATGACCTTGGACAAGTGACATAACCTTTTGTGGCTTTGGTTTCCTTATCTGTAAAATAAGAACAAGATAGATTTGATGACCTCTAAGGTCCTTTATAGCTCTAATTCTGCTATCCTATTACCTATGATTCTTATGGCACAAAAGCAGTTTATTATTTTCATAAACCATGATATGTTCAACCATTCTTTGATTGATGGGAACCCTTCTTAGTTTCTAGTTCATTGTTACAGCAAAAAGAACTGCTAAAAATAAATAAATACACACACCTCTATATGCATACATACATACAAACATACATGTACGCATACATATTGCTCCCTTTCCTTTTCCCTTGATCTCTTCAAGTTATACCCCTAGTAGTATAATTTCTAAGTCTCATGAATATACAGAATTTAGTGTTGTGACTTTTGGGGTATAGTTCCAAATTACTTTCTGGAATAGTTGGACAAATTTAGAGCTCCATGAACAGTACATTATTGTATCTGTCCTCCCATAGTCTGTACATTAATTATTTTTTTTTAAATCATCTTCCCCAATTTGATGGGAATGAAGTAGAACCTGATAATTGTTTTGATGTTCATTTCTCTTATTAGTGATTCATATTATTTTTATGTGGTTAATAATACTTTGCTTTTTGAAAAATACTTGTTTACAGTTTTAACATTTATTTATTAGGAAATGACTCTTCTTATATATTTGAACAAGAAGACAAAATACTGAATATCAGACCTTTATCACATAAAAAATATTTTCATGGTTTATTTTTTCTTTTTAATTTTAGCTACATTGATTTTGTTTATGCAAAAGCATTTCAATTTTGTGTAATTAGATTTGAACATTTTATTTCCTGTGGTTCTCTCTATCTCTTATGTGGTCAAAAACTTTTCCCTTATTGATTGTTGTTCATCCTTCATTTCCAAAGAGGACCAATAACATCATGGTGTTGGGGTAAAATAGTGTAATGTATTGACTTGTGCCTGAATTGGATTTAAGGGAGGTAGAGTTGTGCAAAGTTGTTGATCTCACTCTCTCTTCCAGAGTCATTGAAGTCCAGAGTCAAGACAGTATCAGGGCGACTGCTCATGGCCCCAGATACAGTGGATGACCTTGGTTTCTTTGATGTCTGACCAAGCTGTAAGTACTCCACAGCATCGCCATTGGAAGAAATTGTTTGCATCTGCCCATCCTACCAGAGGAAGTCTTCACATGCTTGGGGTAAACATCACCCAACTCACTGATGGGTTTGGGGCCTGTCAGTTATCCTCACTCTGGTTTAGCCCATCTACTAAGATGATTTTACTGGGATGCAGCCACAGCACATGTCACAGTTTCTTGGAGTCACAGGTGAGAATTGGGTGATAGGTGGACACCAAAGGTGAATGAGCAGTCCTGAAAAGGAATCCATAAGCCCTCACATCAGAGGTGCTAGTCTTCCCTGAATATCCCTGTTTTTCTAATTTATTTATGTTGTGACTTTTAAAATCTAGGTCATGTATTCATTTGGAGCTTTTTGTGGCATATGATATAAATTATTGGTCCAAATCTAATTTCTGTCAGATTCCTTTCCAGTTATCAACAAACAGTGAGTCTTTGCCCTAGAAGGACTAGACAGTGCTACTATGTTCAATTGCTTCTGTACATTATGTAACTCATCTTTTTCACTTCTATATATATTTTAAACTAGTACCAAATAGTTTTCATGATTATTGCTTGATAATATAGTTTAAGATTTGTTACTCTTAAGCCTTCCTTCTCAAATTTTTCATTCTTTTTCTTGATATTTTTCATCTGTAGTTCTTCCAGAAAAAAAATTCATTATTTTTTTTCCTAGTTGTGTAAGTAAATTTTGGTAGTTTACTATGGCACTGAATAAATAAGTCAATTTGGGGGAGAGGGATTTAAATTTTTATTGATACTAACATGACTCAACTATGATGTATTAATATCTTTCCAATTATTGTGATCTATCTTTATTCCTATAAAGTATTTTCTACTTATGTTCATGTAATTTCCATGTGTGGACTGGTAGGTAAATATTTGATCTATTCTATAGTCATTTCAAATAGAATTTCTCTTTCTATGTTTTCATGCTAGATTTCTTTTTTTTCCTTGTTTACACAGGAAATTTTATTAGTTTGTGGGCTTATGATATAATCTTATACTTTGTAGAAGTTATTAATTGTTTTAATTAATTTTAGTTCAGTCTCCAGGGTCCTTTAAATAGACTATCATATCTGCCAAAAGTGATGATTGTTTCCTCTTTGCCTTTACTTATTCCCTCAAACACTTTTTCCTGTGTTATTCCTATAGTTTGCATTTCTTTAACTGTATAAAATAATAGCGGTGATGATAGACGTTTTTGGTTTTCCCCAGATGTCATTGGACATCCTTCCAGTTTATCCATTACAAAAAATGCTAGCCCTTCATTTTAGATGGACACTATTTTTCCTATAAAGGACAGATCAATTTGTTCTTTCACTTAAACTTTTTAAAATAAATGAGTGTATTTTATCAAAAGCATTTTCAGCATATATTAGCAAAGTTGTTTTGTTTTTTATTATTTTGGTTATTAATGTGCTCTATTGTGTTTATGGTTTTCCTAATATTGAACCTACCTTGCATTCCTAGCATGGAGTTAGCCTCATCACATTTTATAATTTTTAAATATGTTGTAGCCTCTTTGTTAATATTTTATTCAACATTTTGGATATTCATTAGAGATATTGATTTAGAGTATTTTTTTTCTATGTTTGTCTCTAGTTTAGGTATCAAGGCCAAGTGTATATCATAAAAAAGATTTTGGCACAATCTTTTCTTTATTCCAGGAAACAACGTATGTGATATTATAATTAGTCATTTTCGAAAGTTTGATAGAAGTTATTCATAATCCATCCTTTTTTCCTTTAGAAGTTAATTTATGGCTTAGTCAATTTCTTTTCCTGAGATTGGGTTACTAAAATTCTCTATTTCTTCTGTTAATCTGGGAATTTTATATTTTTATAAATATAGATTTATATATATCTAATATTATAAATATATAAATATATTTATGTAAATATATTGATATGTATATAATATATATAAATTTAAACGTGTGTTTCTGATAATTTCCTTTATTTCCTCTTTATTTTGTGTATTATTTTAATTTTTATTATTGGTAATTTGATTTCTTTCTTTTTCCTTTGTTAATCAGGTTAGCTAATGTTTAATCTGTTTTATTAGTTATAACAATTCCTTGTTTACTTCTTAATTCTTTTTTTGCTTTGATTCTCTTTGATTCTCAGAATTTCTATTTTTATATTTAGTTGCTATTTTTAAAATTTATTGCTTTTTAAATTGCAGTTTCAAATTCATTCTATATGTTCTTCTGCTGAAAGTGTTTAGTTATATAAAATTTCCTATAAGGCAGAGCTTCTTAACTTGGAGTCCAACAATTGATTTTAAAAACATTTTGATGATTTTGTTTCAAGATAATTGGTTTCTTTTGTAATTGTATATATTTTATTTTACACATGTAAAATTATTATTCTGAAAAGGGGTCCACAAGCTTCACTGGACTGCTAAAGACATCCTTAACACACACACACACACACACACACACACACACACACACACACAAGATTAAGAACTTTAAAGAACTATTTTGGTTGTATCCCAAAAGTTTTTGTATTTTGAATCGCCATTTTCTTTGGTGAAATTATCTATCATTTTTGTGATTTGTTCTTTAACCCACCAATTCTTTAGGGTTAAATTAGTTTTCATATAAATTGAATCTTTTTTATGTCCCTTTATTATCTCTAATTTTTATTGTATTATGGTCAGCAAAGGATTTATTTAATACTTCTGTTTGTCTGCACTTCTTTAAGAGGTGTTTATGCCCTGATAAATGGTCATTTTTGTAAAAGTACCATGCTGTGGTGAGAAGTAGGTATACTTCTGTATATTCTTCAGAGATTACTAGAAGTCTATCATATCTAACTTTTCTAAATTTTTGTTCAGCTTCTTAACTTCTTTCTTATTTTTTTTGTTAAATTTATCTGCCTCCATGAGGGTTACAGTGTGATCCCCAGCATTACTGTTTTGTTGACTATTTTCCTCCATAACTAGATTAACTTTTTATCAAAATATATAAATGTAATGGCATTTGGCACATATATAAATTATTAATTTTATTTCTCTGAAGTGCCTTCCAGCATAATGTGGTGTTCTTGCTTATCTTTTTAAATCATGTCATTGTTTAATGTTGCCTTATATGAGATGAGGATTGCTGTCCTTGCTTCTTTGAGTCCACCTGAAGCTTAATAAATTCTGCCCCAGTCCTTCATTTTAACTGAGTGAATTTTTAAGTTCTGTGTTTCTGTTCAATAACACATCGTTGAACTCAGCTTTCTAAGCCATTCTATTTTCCTCTTCCTTTTTATGAATGAGTTCATCCCATTAAGTTCTTGATTTTAATTGTTTTCTCCTCTATTATATTCTCTTATACTTATGACTTTTGTTATCTCATTGCTCCCCCTTTACGAAGAATGTGACGAAAGAGAAATAAGCTGATCAACGCTATTAAGCTGTAATTGAAGTAATATGCTTCCACGACACTGACAATGTTACCATACAATGCAGAGCTACAAGAGTCTAGTCACAGAATAACATGAAGAATTTCCGAGTTGGAAGTGAACTAAGAGAGCACCCCCTCCAACCTAAGGCTGAACAAGCATCTCATTTTTTCAACATCCTTGAAAAATAATCATTTAGCCTTTACTTGATGACAGCAACAGTGGATGAGCTTGCTGAGTATTTTGTAATTTCTAAATCTCTTCTCTAGGCTGAGCATCCCCAGTTCTTCAACCAAAGGAACACAACGTTCTAGGTAAAGTTTGTTTTTTTGTACTCATTTCCTCTCAGTGCAACCTGTGACCATATTAGCATTTTTTTTTGCAGGGGGGAAGGTAAGGCAATTGGGATTAAATGACTTGCCCAAGGTCACACAGCTAGTAAGTGTGTCCAGTGTCTGAGGCTGGATTTGAACTCAGGTCCTCCCGACTCCAGGGCCGATGCTCTACTCACTGTGCTACCTAACTGCCCTAATTAGCATTTTTTTTTGGCTGCTGTATCACATTATTTGAGAAATTTACAAGGACATGTACTTCAAAGAAGTCTGAGCAATAGTCAAGTCTCTCAGCCAAAAAAGATAAGTATTTAAATGAGTTCACATTTTACAAATCAAGATAAACCATTTGCTTGCAAAATCTTAAGCCCTTCAGGCTAAAATTTTGGGCCAAATCTAGTATGATTAAATGTAACAAGAATAAATGTGGAAGCCTATGCTTGGGTTCAAAAATTTAACTTCAAAAGCATCTGATTGGGTAGATCTGGCAAGATTTATGTGAAAAACATCTGGGTAAAGGTCCATATGAGACAGATTGAATGCAACAGGCAGAGATAATAGCAACATTTATATAGCACTTTAAGACTTACAAAGCACTTTTCATCCATGATCTCATTCAATGCCATGTTTGCTGCCAATAAGAAAAGCTTAGAAACAGACTGATGATAGAGTCACTGTCCTTTGCCCTGGCAGGGTAACATCTATAATATTATTTTCAGCTGTGAGCAACATCTTTTTTTTTTAAACTTTTTAAAAAATTTTTTTTTAAATGGAGAAGCATTTTATTTTATTTTTTTGAGGGGGGAAGGCAGGGCAATTGGGGTTAAGTGACTTGTCCAAGGTCACACAGCTAGTAAGTGCGTCAAGTGTCTGAGGTCAAATTTGAACTCAGGTCCTCCTGACTCCAGGGCCAGTTCTCAACTCATTGTGCCACCTAGCTGCCACTGTGAGCAGCACCTTTAAGAAGGATGCTGGTAATGCAGCAGAGAAGCACTGGATACAGAGTAATGAGCGGCCAGGATGGTACAAGGCCTCCTGATCGTGCCATATTCTTTCATAGTGAAAGAAGTAAAGGCCTGGAAAGGAGTGACATGCTTAGTTGTCTTCAGATATCTGAAGGGCTGCCGTACGGATTAGACTGGTTTCATTTGTCCCTGGAGGACAGAGCTAAGAGTAAAGAGTGGAAGCCACTGAGAGCGAATGAAAGTCCTGTCCTTTTGAACATGCTTAGAATGCTCTATTTTATCTATCCCCCAGGTGGACTTTGGAGCACGTGCAAGTGTGCCATTACTGTTGTCAGTTCACTTATTGTGGGGTGAAGAAAAGGACCTTTTCAATTGCCTGCTGCAGTGGTGATGAATGTGTGTTAGACTCCCATGGATGCAGTTATTTCTTTATTTCCTTCCCATTCCCCTCTCTTTCCCTTTCCTTCCTCTTCCTCTCCTTCTTCATCCCCGCCCCCCATCTTTCTGAGCATCTCCCTTTCTCTGTCTTTCTCCTCTCTCTGTCTCGCTCTCTCCCTTTCTACTTCAGTCTCTCTGTCTGTCTCTTCTCCCTCTTTCCCTTCCCCTTCCTGCAAAAAGACAAAGATATAAGACTCCAGTTGGGGACAGAGGTGATAACAGTGGTGGCACTCCACCTTACTGCCAGCTTTCTCTCTCCCCATTTGGGCCTACATATGGCCATCAAAATGGTACCTCTTTTTCTTTATCCCTTTGCATTTCTTCTTTCTTGCTCTTAAGTGAAGGAGTATTGGATCTATCTAAGGGTGGGATGGAGCAGCCAGGCAGCACAGAAAATAGATGCAAAGCTTATAGACAGGAGGACCTGAGTTCAAATCCTGCTTCAGATGCTTACTAGGTATGTGACTCTGGGAAAGTCACTTAACCCTGTTTGCCTCAGTTTCTTCCTCTATAAAATGAACTACAGAAGAAAATGGCAAACCACTCTAATATCTGAAGAGTTGGATATGACTGAAACGACTGAACAGCAACAAAGGTTAGGATGCTCTGCCTTGGGAGGGAGTGAATTATCCTTCACTGAAGGTCTTCAAGTAAAGGCTCAGTGATCATTTGTCATTTGGGTGGTAGAACGGGACCTCATCCAGGTCAAAGTGGGACTAGGTGACCTCTGAGGTCCTTTCTAACTCAGAGATTTGTGTAACTCATATAAAACCTGCAGTCCACTAACCCTCAAGATCTTTTCCAGATGCACTGCTGTTTAGCCTCGTCCCCTCCATGTTGTACTTATAAAGCTGATTTTTTTGAACCCAAATGCTTATCTTTTATTTATTCCTATTAAATTTCATCTTGTTTTTGTTCACTTGTTCAGCCCTGTCTGACTCTTTGTGACCCCCATTTGGGGTTTTCTTGGCAAAGATACTGGAGTGATTTGCCATTGCCTTCTCCAGCTTATTTTAAAGATGAGGAAACTGAGGCAAACATGGTTACACAGCTAGTAAGTATCTTTGAACTCATGAAGATGAGTCTTCCTGACTCCAGGCCCAGTACCCTATCTACTCTACCACGAAGCTGCCCTAAATTTCATCTTAGAGCCATTTAGAGAAATTTAATTATATTATGATTCTCTCATTATGTTATATCATATTATTTTTGGTCCTCAGGATCTTTTTGGATCTCTATCATGCAACTATTCTTTCCAACTTTGTATTAATCTATAAATTTGATAATCATGCCGCCTTTTATCCAAGTCATAGAGAAAAATGTCAACCTGTAAAGAGCCAAGTATGGATTCCTGGGCTGTGCAGTAGAGACCTTCTTCCAAGTTATCATTGAATCACGAAGGACTGTTCTTTGGGTCTGTTTAATTAACCAATTCTTTTTCCATCTAATTGTACCATCCTATTGCTCCCATTTCTGTATATTTGCTGTAAGAATAACATGAGGAAATTTGTGAAATTCTTTGCTAAAGTCTACATAAACTATATTTATGGCATTCCCTTGATCTACCAGCATAATAACCTTTTTAAAAAAAGGAAATGAAGTTTGACTAGCATGACTTGTTCTTGATGAAGCGTGGCTGGTCTTTGGGATTATTGGTTGGTTCTTTTTTTAGACATGAGCTAACCATCTCTTTTACAATGTTAAATAGAATTTTGCTAGAAACCAAAGTCAAATTCACTAATGTGTAGTTTTTAGCTTTTAATTTCTTCTCTTTATTGAAAATCAGGACAACATTGATTCTCTTCCATTTGGGAAGCTTGCTTCTTCTGCTACCTCTTCTTTCTCTCTCTGTTCTTCTCTTCTTGATATCTCTCTTTCTGTCTCTTTCTCTCTTAAAAATTTTCAATTTCTCAAACATTAAATAAAATGAACATTTCCACATATGCTACAGAACAGGAAAGAATTGTACATAAAGCAACTTATCTCCATCTTGGAGAGCTTGCTTTTTAACATGACCTTTCAAAGGTCCCCAGCAGAAATTCAACGATCCCATCTTCTAGTTCTTTGAAAATACTAGGATGTTGTTCAGCTAGACCCTGTTACTTGAACTCATTCATCCTTTCATTTTACAAAGGAGGAAACTGAAGTCAAAGAGATCTAGTGTCTTTCTCAAGGTCACACAAATAGTCATACCAAAGCCTGGATTTAAAGTTGAAATTTCTGACCCCCAACTGTGGCATTGTGCCTATAATCCCCAGTTTCCCTCCACTGTTTGTTAGCTGTGTGATCTGGCATATATTTCTTTGCTTCTCAATGGTCTCAGTTGCTTCATCTGTAAAATGGGGATAAAAATGCTCTACCTGCCTGAAGACAGGGTGTTAGATTAGAGACTATCTCTCTAGTTCTCTTTAAGGTCTGAGAACAGCTTAAGAGTTATGATCCTTCGGATCCTACGTGACTTTAAGATGGCATGTCATGTTTATAAATTTGATTCAGTTGTGAGATGGTGTGACCCTGACAAATGCTTTCTTTGCTAGAGCAGAGATGTCACTGAGAATCCTCCTGTTTTCATTTTGAGCTAGTTTCCCAAAGAGTCCTTAGGGACACTTTCTTTTCTTCACCTTCCACGCTGTCCTCAGCAGTGGTACATACAGGAGAAAACTGTGACCAAGAGGCAGTTCTCGGAAGGCCAGCCATCCTCTGGGGTGACATCCTGCCTCGTTTCCTTTTCAGCTCTGGGTCGGGCTTAGCTCTGTGCTGCTACCAGGAGCAGAGGAGTGAGGGGGTTGCAGATGAACTTTCAACAGAACAAGACTGGTTCGAAAGGGTTTCTGACAGAATTGTCTGGTCCCCTCCCATCTGGGGCATTTTTTCCCTGGAGTCAGTGTGCTAGGTCATGTCTCCTAGCACTGAGGGGGAGGAGGAGGTGGAGGAGGAGGTGGAGGAAGCAGATGATGTGAGAGTAGAGGGAGTGAGAGAGTGTAGGTGGTGTATGGAAATCAAAGACCTCCAGACCCAGCAAAGGAAATTATGTTTTTGGAATTTGGAATTTCAAAATTTCACACTCAACATTTCTGTGACAACAAAAACCCAGATAAAAATCTATGTCATGCCACTGGTTTTCACCTTTTAGGTTTTCTTCTTCTTCTTCTGATTTTAAACAGAAACTATTATCAGTTTGATTACTATTTCCTTTTCTGAAATGTGGTTGAATTTCGTAAGTAGCAAGTGGCAGAGCTGAATCATAGGAAGTGTCAGCTTGCAGCTTGTATACATCAGTGGTTACCAAATTGTGGTTTGGTGACACCAGTCCTTACTTTGTTTCAGTGATCCCCATTCCACAAGTTTGCATTGTAAAATTAGGGAAATGTTCTTTTCTCTCGTACCTGGAAGGCTCACGATCGCTGCTGGATAATGTGTTTGAGCTTTGAAAAAAGTATGTATTTTTTACCTGTTAAGAATCTCAGGCTCTTATGGGGTAAAAATAATTCTTGAGGTCCTCACACAAGTGAAAACTAACTTAATTGATTATGATTTTTCATTTTGGTGGGGAGGGAGGGAGATTGAAGAATAGGAAGCTTTAAGGTTTGTTCTTAATTGTAAAATATGCTACTCCCTGGCTGTAACATGTATATATTTATACACACACACATATATATGTATACACACATATACATACATATATAGAATCATGGAACATAAAAGATTAGTGCTGGAAGGGACCTTAGAATATATAGGGTGTCCCAAAAGTATTAGTGTGGTTTTAAGCTTTAGTAGATTTAACAGCTTAAAACTACACTAAGACTTTAATAGTTTTATGGATTTAGTAGCTTAAACCCCCCCCCCCCCAAAGACTTTTTGAGGCGCCCTAGATAATACTAGAGCTGGAAGAAACCTTAGAACAGCTGGAAGAGACCTTGGAACATAAAATGTCACAACCAAAAGGGAGACAGAGGTCGTCTAGACCAACTCCATCTATTTGTAGATGGGGAAACAGCATCAGAAAAAAGGGTAATAGAGGAGAATATTGAACTTTAATAAAATATAGCAATAAATAACCTATATTTAGATAGAGGGATAGTGACTAGACCTGTGATTTCATTGTAATAGGGAGATTTCAGGTGAGGAAATTCCTATTAATGCAGGCTGGCTCTTCTAGTGACTTGCCCAGGCTGTGTGTATACAGTCAGCACATATAAGATGTGGGATTTGAGGGCCGGTCTTGCTTGTTATCTCTTCATTCTGGCACGCTACCTCTTGTCTATGGGATAGGTCAGTAAAAGGACTAGATAAGAGTCAGAGTGAAAAGGAAAGGGGAGGAAGAAAGTGAGACAAGTATACAAAGAACAAGAGACAGGAGGGATGTGGTGACAGAGGAGAGGAAGGAGAGTAAAGGGAAAGCTCAGTAGTTTTGAGGTGAATGTGTTTAGTGGGAACTTCATGGCTTCAGCCACATCTTGCTGCTTTCTTGAGCGATAAGCATCACCAAGTCAAATCAACAAGCATTTATTAGGTGCCACTGTGTACTAAGTGCTGGGATTCAAAAAAAGGCAATAGACAGTCCCTGCCCTCAAGGAGCTCCTGGTCTAGGCCAATGGCTATTTGAGCTGGCATTACCATTTTTACAGCTCTTGAAATGTCATCAACTTTACCAGAAAATCAATCCTTTCCAGGCTAGGAACAAGTTTTTCTGCTTTTAGTTTCAAAGTCATAAGATCACAATTCAAAGTTTATTTTGTTTATATTTCCATGGAATTTAGTGGCATTTGCATATGCCTAAATGAATGACTAAGATTTTAGAAATGTACTTTGAGTGCTTGCAAGTGTTGATTAATTTGCTAGCTGTGTTGGCAAACTCCTTTGAGATGCAAAAGCTACTTTACTGTCTCACCCTACAATCCTTAGGGGTGACATAGGAACATGGCCTTATTTCGTTGTTCTAAGACTTTCTCCACACCAACCATATCTAAATTCTGGGGCCTTCCTATCAGAGGCAACTAAAAACATTTATTAAAATTAAATAGATATAATACTGTTCGCAGATTTTTTTTTCAACTGCTTTTATTAACCTTTCTGAGACTGCTTTGGATGGGAAAGCCAAAATAGTCAAATTTGTTGGGTTTTTTTTCTACAGGAGGAAATTCATCTCTCATTAATTGGCTGAGGCCCAGTGTTTTCCTTTCTCTGATCTTTGGTGTCCTTTGATGAAATTAGCTTTAAACTCTACCATCTGGGGATAGAACGCTTAGGAAGACAAATGCCGCTATTATCAAAAGGCCCTTCTTACACATTACTCACGTATTATACTAGACTGGGTGCTTTTTAGAAACAACTCTCCTTAAGAGCAATTCAAAACAGAAACTCAGGACATGTGTATGAAGAATAAACATGAAACTAAAATGTATCACAGGGAGGGTCACACACATCATAGACTATATGGTAAGGTCAGGGTAGTGAGAAGGGCACTGGGCTTGGAATCAGAAGACTTGTGTTTGAAGCTTGACTTTACCACTTACTAGCCCTGTGAATCACTTGTGCAAATCATACAACCCCCTAAGCCTGAGCGTCTTCATCTGTGAAATGCTGGTTGTAATATTGGTGCTACAGATTAGTTATGAGGTTTCAAATTAGATAGTACCAAAGGCCCTTGGTTTTTTTGAAAATCTTGTATCAGTGTGTAAATGTAATCTATTATCATTAGTAAACTCAGAATAATTTTCAAATAGAATGCTTTAATAAACTTTTCTTCCCTTAAAACTCCCTACTGTGTTGGAAAGAAAGCTGAGCTTGAGGTCAGGAGATCTGCATTTGAGTCCAGACTGCTACTTATGAGCTGTGGGACATTGGTTAAGTCACTTACCCTTTCTAGGCCCCACTCTCCTCGTGTGTGAATTGAAAAAGCCATATTAGTTGATATCTTGGCCCCCTTCTAGCCTGAATATTCTGGGATTCAATTATTCAACAATCATTTATTAAATGCTTCCTATGTTCCAGGAACTGTGCTAGTTCCTTGAACCCAAAGAAATAATCCCTACCCTCAAGGAATTTATATTTTAATGGGGGAGACAGCAAGAGTCTCAAAATAAACAGAATGAGAATGAATACAAATTAATTCAGGGTATTTAGGGAGGGAGGGCACTAGAAGCCAGTGGGGTCAGGAAAGGCTATCCTCTGTGGTGATCCTTTTCCTGATTCTGCCACTAACTTGCTTGGCAAAATCCTTCTCTCTCTTTGAGCCTCAGTTTCTCTAATGCAGTTAACTACTGACATTTATATAGTGCTTTAAATCTTACGAAGCACTTCATATAATCTTATTTGAACTTCATAGCAATTCATTGAGATAGGTTGTGTTGTTGTTTTGGTTCAGTCCTGACCCATTTGGTGTTTTATTGACAAAGATATTGGAGTAGTTTACTGTTTCCTTCTCCAGCTCATTTTACAGATGAGTAACTGAGGCAAACAGGGTTAAGTGACCTGCCCAGGATCACCCAGCCAGTAAACGTCTGAGGCCGGATTTGAACTCAGGAAGATAATTCCAGGCCTGATACTCGTACAGCCTACCTGCCTGTGAGGTAGGTACTAAAGTACTATGTAAATATTAGTCATAGTCATCATCACCATCATCATCACCATCATCATTTCACTTTTACAGATGGGAAAACAGAGTCTCAGAGAGGTTAGATGACTTACCCGTTGTTACATAGCTAGTAAATGAGGCAGGATCTGACCCTAAGGGTTTCCTGGCTGCAGGTCTGGCACTCTAGCCATCATGCCCATGTGCTGCTCCCTATAGCACGAGAGGGCGGGAGGAGATGTTTTCTAGTGCTACCTCTCTTTGATTCTACGTTGTACAGAGCCATAGTTTCCATGGTGGGCTTTTAAGCAATGACGGTATCTTGCATCAGTGTCAGAGGAGCTCTGTCTTTCCATGATCATACTGAGGCCCAAGCTGCCATATATCTTGAGTGATAACACCGTGGAATAGATGGTTTATAGTTTCTTTACTTTCATCTTCATATGGCTCGTTTCTTAACCATATTTCTCAAAAGATGCATTATCTATATTTTAGAGTATCTTCTTCAGCTTTCCTTCCATGCACTGGCAAAAAGGCAGCTTCAATAATGAGGCAGGGAATGACCAAAAATATTCAAAGGGGGTTTTTCTTTACAGGTTTCAGCCACCCCCTATGATCTGGTCTTTTCTCCTTCTCTTTGACATGGTTTAAAACACTTGTAGGCTGATAAGGCCAGAACTGAGTACAGATGGTAGTAGGTGTGTGGTTAGGGAAAATCACTTTAAATCACTATTTCTTTATTGAAATTAAGGGCCCAGAAAATCTCTTTAGTGTTCTACATTTTGAAGGATACAAAGGTGTCATGATATATTATTAGAGATTTGTGGGGTTGCCCTCAATACTTTGCCATCTGTAATCCTTAACCACCCCAGAAAGAGCCAGGAAAAGGAAGAGTTAACACAGCATTGCCACACCCTCTGTTGGTATAGAAAATTTAGGCAAATGGATCCTCTTAACTATTCTAGCCAATTGAATGACTTGTTGTTGTCCTGCTTTTCTACTTCTGCTCTTGAAGGGATTGCATGCTGGGAAGGTCCTTCCCATCACCCCTCCTCCCATTCTACCCCTGGTGAAATCTCTTCAAGGACAGCTTTGGTTCTACCTCTTCCATGAAGCCTTCTCTTATTCTCCTCCCTGCTGGGCCCAGCCATCAAAAGCAACCTCTCTCCTAGACTTGGCTTCTAATCCTGACTTTGCTGTTACTACCTATGTATCTTGGGGCAAGTCCTTTTAGGCCTCGGTTTTCCTCTCTGTAAAATGAAGTATGATTAGATGATTTCCTTTCCAGCTCCAAACCACATGCTCATATTCGTTCATAGAAACTTATTTATACCTTCTCTCTTCATTAAATATATTTGTCTTATGGTTATTTGTATTTCTGTCTCTCATCTCTTTAATCATTTCAACTTGTGCCTCCTTGTGCCTTAAACATCCATCTAGCTAAGGATATTTCCCATAGTAACTAATGTTTGCTGAATTAGTGAATTGATGAGTGGCCCACTTAAGATGAGAAGCCAAAAATAAGGGACAGAAGGTCAAACTTGTGTGTGTAGGATAGAACAGCCAGGCTTTTATATTTGCCATCCAGGAATTTACTGTTCTATATGTCCTCTCCCTCATTCAATGAGGGGACAGGAATACCAGGCTGGATCCTTTTAGGTATGACAGAGGGTGATATTTTTCTGTTTTAGTTTCCTTTATAGAATTTCTTTGGCAATGATGAGGAGGTGGAAAGACTATGCATGCACTTAACACAGAGGTAACTGAAGCAATTCTTTCTTGCTAGAATTCAATATGGCGCCGGAGTCAGAAGACCAAATATTAACTAGATCCAAGACCTTTGCAACTCTTTTTCTCTCCTTTGAACTCAGATCCTCCTGGCTAAAATTAAGAGACTGAATTAAATCTTTTTCAACTTTAACCTTGTAGTGGGTAGAGCACTGGCCCTGAAGTCAGGAGGACCTGACTTCAAATCTGTTCTCAAACACTTGACATTTACTAGCTGTGTGACCCTGGGCAAGTCACCTAACCCCGATTGCCTTGCCAAAAAATGAAAAAAAAAAACTTTAGCCTAGTGCCCCGTTTCAATATTCTACACTCCTAAATTCCTTCCAGTACCAATATGCTATGCCCTAAAGTCCCCTTTAATTCTAAAATTCTATTCCTTAAGGTTTCTTCTAGCTCTACCATTCTGGGTTTTCTGTACTAACAATCTATATTCAAAACCAGTCCTAATTCTAATGTTCTCCATTCCATGTTCTAACATTCTGAGGCTTGGTATTCTATAATTCCTTGTGCCTTAAGAAACTATTCTAAGCAAGATAGTTTATGTAAAGGATGATGCTGATGATGTTGGTGATTATTCTAACTATCATTATTATTATTATTGAATCATCCTAAGATTTCAATGGTATGTTATTCATTTTGGTATCTTATTGATGCAAGGGATACCAATGCATCTCATGACTTGTGTCCTTTGGAATGCATTTTCATAGGTTATGTAAATATGATAAGGAAATAGATTGCTTCCTATCATGGAATGTTGCTGACTCCTTTGGGTGTCCCATTAGTAAAGTAAGAGTGACGAAAATCACTGAACTAACATCTCTCCCCAATCTATTCTGAAGTGGGAATCTAATACCAATATGAATTTTAATTTTTTCATAGCTATAACTTACTCATGAATTCAACTTCATTCCTTCATTGCTGTGAACATAGGGTTTCTATTCTATGAAGTTCTCAACATTTTTATTTCTGAAATAAAATATTTTCAAGATTTGCTTAATTCAGTATGATCTTTTCTGCTTAAGACATCTTTGTAGTTTTCTATTGCCTTCTATATAAAGTTCAGACTCCTTTGCCTAAGAGTCAAGACTTTGTAAATTAGCACCAGCCTACCTTTCCTCCTTACCAATTTAATTTAAGCTAATTCAAGTTATTAAAAACCTATTATATGCAAGGAACTGTCCTAGGTTCTGGAGATTCAAAAGGCTTATATTTTACTGTGGAGGAACAACATTTACATAGACAAGTAAATGCAAGATAACTTGAGAAAGGGGAGAGAACACCAAGTCAAATGAGGTTACTGGATTAGATGGTCTCTAAAGTGTCTTTCAGTTCTAAATCTAAAATCTCTGATCTGATGAGTTAGAGGGAATCAGGAAAGGCTTCCTTTAGAATGTGACATCTGAGATGAGCTTTGAAGGAAGGATTCTGAAAGACATCAGGTGAGGAAGGAAGAACATTTCAGAAAAATGTGTGAAGGCACAGAGTCAAGAAGTGGAACACTGAGTTTTGGGAGCAGCAGGCAGACCAGTGTGGCTGGAATGTAGAGTATGTGATGGGGAGTAATATGAAATGTCTGGAAAGATAAACTGAAACCAGACTGTTGTAAGACTTCAAATGCCATGCCATCGAACTTGAACTTTAAAGGTATTAGGGAGTCACTGATGGTTCTAGAACAGGAGAGTGATGTGGTCAGACCTATGATTGAAGAAGTTTCATTTGGTAGCTTTATGGAAGATGAATTGAAGAGGTGAGATTCTAGATAAAGGGAGACCAATTAGGAAGCTATTGTTATAGTCCAGAGAATAGATATCGAGAACCTGACAGTGTGGTGGCTATGAGAATAGATAGAAAGGGATAGGGCTGCAGGATTTTATGGAAGTAGAAAGGACTTCAAAGCTATTTAACTATTGAGGCAAGGTAGCATAGGAATTGAGGGTAAATACAAGATGGTTAAACTGTGTAACACAAGATAAATAGTAGAAGGGCCAGCTCATATTGTATCATGATTATTAAACTTCCAGGGTGAACATTTCTACCTCCTTATAATCCTTGGCCAGTTGTTTCAGTCATATCTGACTCTTTGTGACCCAATTTGGGGTTTTCTTGGCAAAGATACTAGAGTGGTTTGTCATTTTCTACTCCAGCTCATTTCACAGATGAAGAAACCAAGGCAAACTGGGTTGAGTGATTTGCCCACAGTCACAAAACTATTAAGTGTCTGAAACCAGATTTGAACTCAGGAAGATGAGCCTTCCTGACTCCAGGTCTAGCACTGTGCCACCTAGCTGCCCTATTTATACCTCAGAAATTGGCAAATGCTACAAAATCTGACTTGATTTATTGTTTTGTTAATTGTTTGGACTTAAAAAAAGTGATGAGGAAGGTATTAGTAGTGCAAATTAAACTTAAAAGTGTGTCATGTACATTTTTAAAATTCCATTTACCAGCACACTAGCGGATATTGGTGTCCTTAACAGAAATAAGAAAGTTGGAAGAGTAACAGGATTTTTTTTAGGCGGGTGGGATACAGATGACTTGTTTCGGCATTTGAAATTTGAGCTACCTAAAGGACATTTAGGGTATGGTAATCTTTGTCTCTGTCTCTTTTTGTCTGTCTCTCTGTGTGTAAATAATGTACATGCACATGAATCTTCACAGAGATGATAATTAAGCCTATACAAAATGGCAGAACTATAAGTCATTGAGTGGAGTGAACAAGGCTTTACCTTAGAGCACTGACATATGACAGGAACACGCATTCTCCAAGGCCTGGGGGTGGGGGGGGGAATGTGCACTTAAATATCTCAGTTGACACCATGCCTGCTGATTGGCTCACAGTCATCTGACAAGATGTGGCACAGTCACTCTCCAAACCACCACTACTACTTGGATCTTGTCACTGTGTTTCTTCTCTTCTTTGTCTTTACTTCCCATTTAGTTGTCCCTTTTCCTAGCACAACTTCCCCTATAGTTGGACTGTCCTCTAATTCACTGTTGTCACTGCCACCCTTCCCCTTTCACCACCCCTCCTCCTCCTCCCTCTGTGAAACTTTCCAGGGACTATTATGACTAGGTGATGACTTGGTGTAGTTCTGTGAGTAAATAAGATCACTTGAGAGAGAGGTTTTAGAGAGAGGATGGCCTAAGAAGTATTTGGGGGGACACTCACAGTTAAGGGGTAGAAAAGAAGACAAAGTTGTTGACAGACAGGAAGAAGGAGAACCAGGAAAGAGCAGAAAGGTCAGAGGAGGAGAGGATGTGCAAGAAGATGGTTAGCAGAATCTTCAGAAGTCTCAGAAAATTGGTCATGAAGAAAAAGAACTGAGAAAAAGACCATTGGATTTAACAATTAAAAGTTAAGCCATGGGGAGAGTAGTTTCCAGCCTTATCTCAAATTGCTACTCTCCATGGATTTTAGACTCTAGTCAGAGTGGCCTACATTCTTCCCAAATAAATCTTGTGTTTTCCTTCTTGATTCTACACATTTGTCCACACTATTCCCTTTGCCTAAAATGCTGTCTCTTCATATCTGTCCTTGACTTTTCAATTACTACTCATCCTTTAAAGGAACTTCATGAAACCTCCTGAGATTCACCTGATGTGTAATGACTTTTCTCCTTGGACTTACCATTGCATTCTACTTCCCATCTTTCTGTTGAACTTACCATGTACCCTTGTGCACTTTGGTCATCTTTGGGTCTTCTAATAGGTTGTAAACTTCTTGAAGGCAAGAACTGTATTTTATCTAAATTTTATCACTCCCTCAGGGCTTAGGATGCTGATTTTTCTTAATAAATATCAAGTGAATTCACTATACTTATCAACTCTCCCTTGTTCAATGGTCCCAGTGTTCCCAGATTTGTTAGATACCACCTGAGATAAGGCTGAGAGATTTGCTGTTTGTTGTGTGTAGAAATAACGAATTAGTTCATTATAGAGGCAAAATGTAGACTCAGCCATTAGAGGCAAAATAATTAAATTCAAACCTGATTAATGCTCATTTATAGCCAAGATAGCCTTCCCCCACCCAAGCCCACAGAAAATTGGTTTGCTCTAATTTTCAGTATGGTCTAGCTTAAATTATACATCTATAGATTACCTATTTTCTATTCTAGATAATTTGTGGGTAAATGGAAAGCCCAAATTAACTACTTCTGCCCCCACCTCCCACATACTTTCAGTTGGCTTTCTGCTGCTATTAGCTGGTATATACCACTGGGTGGTGCAGTGAATGGAGCACTGAGTTTGTGGCCAGGAGTTCAAATCTAGCTTCTAGCCTCAGGCACTTACTAGCTGTGTAACTCTAGGCAAGTCACTTAAAACATTCTTTGCCTCAGTTTCTGCATCTGTAAAATGAGGATAATAATAACCCCTACCTCTCAGGTTGTGGGGATAAAATGTGATAATAACTGTAAAGTGCTTATCTTAGTTATTATTGTTGTTATGTGTTATTACGTGCCCAGGTAAAGCAAACTGATAGCAAAATGTAGCGAGAAGAGCGCTGGTGGCTAGAGGTGGTAGTAGATGCAAATGATTCCTATTACTGGGTGAGGCTGAGGCTGGTAAAACTCTTGAATAAAGAACTTCTGAGCTACAGTAAGGTGAAAATCAATCAGGTGTCCTCACTAAGCCTGGTCCCAATATGGTAAGCCCCTAGGAATAGGCGGTCACTGAAACTTGACTAAAACAGCCCTCTACAAAGTTGCCAATGATTACGTAATCACTGAAATATGATGACCTTTTTTTAGTCTTCTTTCTTTATGACCTCTCTACTAGGATTTAGCACCATTGACTACTCACTCTTTCCTTGATACTCTCTCCTGTCTGGGTTTTTATGCTGCTGTTCTTTCTTGGATCTACTCTGATCTGTATGACTGCTCCTTCTCAATCTCCTTTACCAGGTCCTGTTCCATATAAAGTCACATAATTGTGGTTGAACACCAAGGCTCTGACCTTGGCCCTCTTCTCTTTGCTTTCTCTTGTTGAGCTCATGAGCTCCCAGGAGTTTAATCATTTCCTCTTCACAGATGACTCCCAGAGGCACTAGCCTCTTCTTTTGCTCCAGTCCCACATCACCAATTGCCTCTTGGACATTTAAAATTGACTACCCCATAGGCATTACAAACTCAACGTGTCCAAAGCAGAACTCATTATATTTTCCCCAAAGCTACCTCTTTTCCAAACTTCTCTTTCTGTCGAGGGCCCCATCAGCCTTCTGGTCACCCAAATTCACAACCTGAGAGGCACCTCTTCAATTTCTTATTCTCATTTACTCCACATAGCCAATTCTTGTTGGTTCTAGACTTCTACAACATCTCTCTTGTGTTCCTTTTTCTTTCCTCTGACATTGCTACCAACCTAGCCCAGGCCCTCATCATCTCTTACATAGTACCTTTGTATTTGGTCTTCCTGCCACTTTTCTCTCCCCTCTCTAATCCATTCTTCACACAGCTCCCAAAGCACTTACTATGTCTCCCTATTACCTCTAGGATCCATTATATGCTATTCTATTTGACGTTTAAAGCCCCTCATAGCCTGACTTCAGCTTCCCTTTTTAGACATACTTCGTTCACATAATCTACAGTTCTATGTCAAGTGAGATAATATTTTTAAGGTGCTGAGCACAGTCCCTGATACATAGTAGGTGCTATATAAATGCTTATTCCATCCCCTATTCAGTTTTCTGTCAAACTGGCCTTTGTGTTGTTTCCCATTCACGACATGTCCCCCATGCCTGGAGTGCACTCTTGCTTCATGTCTTAGAATCCCCAGCTTCCTTAAAGCCTGGCTCAAAAACCACTTCTGCATGGGACCCTTTTTGATTTCCCCTAGCTGATAATACTACGACACTTTTACATCTGGATTCAATGTGGTGTAATGAAAACATCACTAGGCTTGGTTCTAGTTTGGACTCTACTAGTACAATAATTAACTGGGTGACCTTAGGTCAGTCATTTCCCTAGCCTACACCTCAGTTTCCTCTGAAAGAATGAGGATACTGGATCAGATCATTTCTAAGGTTGGGTCCATCCTTACTGTTTTATGTATTACTAGGACAGATAGGACAACAGTACTAAAGTCCCTTTTCGCTCTATTGTTCTCTGTTCTGTGATCCCTTATTGCTCTCTAATATTCTGTTCTCAAATATTTTATGTTCTAAGGTCTCTTTTTAACTCTCCCATTCTCTATGTCTTATGTTAAAATATAGTTTATGTTCCAAGTTTTGGGACCTCTTCCAGGTCTTTATTTATTCTTTATTTATTGATTGTAGCTCTACAGTCCAAAGTTCCTTCTGGTTTCTGACAGTCTTTGTAAAAGAATTATTTGAGTCTACTGATTTCAAAACCAGAATTTAAAAAATCACATTTCTGGATTTTTCAATACAGGATACCCTGGGTTTCTCAAGCTCTTGCTACTCATGAGCGTCTCAGGTCTCATCCAAAGAAAAGGAAAAGAAAAAAGAAGGCAAAGTCAACTACTAGGCTTGGCATGGATTGTCTGCTCAAACACTTCACACATCAGAATGTTGGCGTGGTTCCCTTATTTGGTGAAATGGTTCCTGAAGCATTCTAGGATTGGGAGCTCTTCTTATTTCACATTTAGTTGCAGTGTGTTCTAGGTGCTGAGGCAGGGTAGTTTGGATAGAGCACTAGCCCTGGAGTCAGGAGGACTTGAGTGCAAATCCAGCCTCAGACTTACTAGCTGTGTGACCCTGGGTAAGTCACTTAACCCTGTTTGCCTCAGTTCCTCATCTATAAAATAAGCTGGAGAAAGAAATGGCAAACCATTAAAGTATCTTTGCCAAGAAAACCCCAAATGGTGTCATAAAGAGTCAGACATGACTGAAAGGATTGAATAACAAGTCCTAGGTGCTGCCCATGCCAGCCTCACATGACAGCTTCAGAGATAACACCAACTAAGTCCCTGTACTAGGAAATCTTTCTTTTGTTGCTTCCAATAATTATAAAGAAGCATTGAATGAATTGTGGTTTAGAGGAGAAATTGTGAATTCTCAAAGTCAATATCTCTGCCTGAAGGGCATAGATTTTTCTTTGATAAATTCTTATCAGTAAATACATTGAGTTGAGATAGAAATAGGATCTATTTTGGGCAGTGGGGAAGGAATGTTGGAATTGGTGTTGGGGAACCTAGTTTTGAATCTTGGTCATGCTCCTTGCTTTTTCTGTGACCTTGCCTGTGCTGCTTAATCTCTCTGAGCTCCAGAGATTATCTGTAAAATGGGAGGGTTGAACCAGACATCAAAACTTCTTTTATCTCTGAATCTATGAAGACGTCCAGTCAACAAGTGCAAGACAAAACTTCTATACCTGGAGACAGGCATCCCTGTGGTCATACGTCCTTGAGCTTAACTTGAGTCATAGTAATGTAGAATGTTAAATTTGGAAGGGACCTTTGAGGTGATGGAATGCAACTCTTTTATCATACAAGTAAGCTACTGAGGATCAGAGAGGAGAAATGATTCTGTTTGGCCTTCACAGCCCTTCATAACTCAGCCTCCTTCACCTTTCTGTGCTTCTTACACCTTACTCCCCAACACTTATTCTTTGATCCACATGGCCTCCTGGGTATTTCATTTTTTGGCTCCAGGCATTTTCTCTGGCTGTCCTCCATGCCTGGAATGCTTTTTCTCATCAACTCCACCTACTGACATTCCTGGCTTCCTTAAGTCTCAAATAAAATCCCCTCTTTTACGAAAGTCTTTCCCCTGAGTCTTAATTCTAGAGCCTTCCCTCTGTTAATTATTTTATTAATCCTGTATATAGCTTGCTTCACATGTTCTCTCTCTCATTTAGTTGTAAGCTCCTTGAGAGCAGGGATTGTCTTCTGCCTCTTTTTATATCCCCAGAGCTTAACACAGTGCCTGGTGCATAGTAGACTCTTAAGTGTTTATTTGATTGTCTGGCAGGTGGTAAAGCTGGGGCTTGAATTTACACCTGACTTCAAGTCCAGAGCTCTTTGAACTGTTGTCTCTACAGCATTTTCCTTTCTCCTTGACTTCTGGGGAACACTGTCTGTATTTCTCCTTGTTCCTTACCTTTCCCCTTTGTCTCATCTATGCGAAGATCATTTTAACTCCAGTAGAAGGTAAGCTCCCTGAGGCCAGGGAGTATGTAAAGCTTATTTTTTTATCCTCTGCACCTGCACAATGCCTTGGGGAGATATATGTGTATGTATATATGTATGTATGAGTGTGTATATATGTATATATGCACATCCATACATGCATAAAACATACATATAAAATTTATACACATTACACGAACATTATGCACACGTGTATTGTATATATATTTTGTGCAATATGTATTTTGCGTATATGTGCATCTATTGTATGCATACATGCTTACATATGTATGTGTGTATGTAGATATATATGTATATCTACATACACATATAAATAAATCTGGAGTTGTGATTTATTCCTTCTGGGGAGCTCTTTGACATAATCAACTTAAGATAGGCCACTCTGTAACATAGTCTTAGAGTTGCCAGGAGCACTGAGAGGGTGAGTGACTTTCTCATGGTCTCACAGCTAGTATATGTCAGAGCCAGGAGTTGAACCCAGGTCTTTCTGATTCCATGGCTAGTCCTCTCTCCACTAAGCTATACTGTGACTCATTCTGTAAATAATAGATGCTTAATATTTTTAATTGAATTTTCACTATTTTAATTATCTATCTTGTTCTGGAGTCGGAGCAGAGGTTGATTTTCCTCCCTCCTCTTTTCCTCATTCCCCATTTCCAGATTGTCACCCATATGGATACATCTGGGAGTTGTGTTATGAACATGTGGGAATCACTAGTACAGGGAACTTTGCCTCATATATTCCCAGAGATTCACTTAGATGACCATCTGTGTAAGGGGATAATTGTTTGGGCCACAGGCTAGCTCCGACAGTGCCACAGTTATGTGGGTGAACTTATTTACCTGCTTCATAGTACAGGGTTTGGAGCAAGTCCAGGAAGAGGAATGTCCCTGGCAGCTCTCAGCTTTAGATCATTAACCTTTAAATCCAGGAATGTAAACCAACAATACAATTTTCCAGGGTGGAGGGAAAGGAATGAGAGTAATTAGGACTGGGGAGGCAGCAGAGATAAGAAGAAAACCTTGAGGCCAGTAGGGAAGGAAATTTGGGGTTTTTAGAGGAGGGAGCTCAAGGGAATCATAGGATCCCAATCTCAGAGCTAGAAAAGACTTCAGAGGTCAGCTGGGCTAACCCCTGCTGAAACAGAAATGCCTTCCGTGGTTTTACTAACGAGTGGTCATTCAGGTTCTGTTTAAGGGTGAGGGATACTGTGTCACAGTGTAGTGGCAGGAGCCTCCATTATGGAGGCAGAAGCCACTTTCTAGCTTCAGACTACCTACCTACCTCCACCCTTCATCCATTGATGCACAACCACAATAATGCAACCATAATTGTATTGGTACTCTATTCTCCTTACACGTTCTTCAGAGTACAGAGAAGAGAGACATAGAAAAGGATGAATAGGTGTGTCTATGTGTGTGTGTGTGTGGGTGTGTGTGTGTGTATGAGAGACAGAGAGAAGGAGAGAGAGACAAAGGCAGGGAGAGACAGAAAATAAAAAAGAGACAGAGTCAGACTGAGACAGAAACAGAGAGGCAGACAGAGACAGAGACACGGACAGAGAGGTGGAGAGATAGAGGGAAAAAGAGTTACTCTATCTCTCTGAGTCTCGGTTTCCTCATCAGTTGAGTGAGGATAACAGTCATACTACCTACTACACAAAGTGGTTGTGAAGAATGCAATTTGTAATCAATAGAGTCTGAGGTAAATAGAAGTTATTATTACGTTTCCTAATTCTATCACACACTTTATCTTTCTGCGTCTCTGATTTCCTGTCTGTAAAATGGCAATGTTGGACAAGATGATCTTTAAGGTTCTTTCTAGCTCTAAGACTTTAATTATACTAAGATCTAACATACCTGTATGTTGGCAGCTGGGTGGTGCAGTGGATAGAGCACTGGGCTCAGATTCAGGAAGATACATCTTGATGAATTCAAATCTGGCCTCAGACACTTACTGGCTATGTGACCCTGGGCAAAGTTATTGAACTCTCTTTGCCTCATTTTCCTCATCTATAAAATGATCTGGAGAAGGAAATGGCAAACCGCTCCAGAGTCTTTGCCAAGAAAACCCCAAATGGGGTCACGAAGAGTTTTGGATATGACTAAAATGACTCAACAACAATAACACACCTCTATGCTGGTGCTTTTATTGTTCCCTTGAAATCATTTGTTATTTACAATCTATGTAATTTTTAGACCTTTCATTTTCCTTCCCTTCAGTAGAATGTAAGGTCATTGAGAGCAAGCACGGTGTCTGGCACTTAGTAAACTTTTGAGAAATGCTATTTCAATACAATTGAATAAGAAGTGAGGTAGGGTGCCTATTCTTTTGTGAGTAGGGTGGGCAGGAGTGTTGTTAATGTTTCAGGAGACATAGATCAAATGAAAAAGCTTAGTCTCTCTTTTTCCCTCTCTATCTTTGTCTATTTCTGTCTGTCTGTCTCTGTCTGTCTGTCTCTCTCTCTCTCTCTCACACACACACACACACACACGCACACGCACACACACACACGTGCGCACATGTGCACATACACACACACCTATTCACCTTTTTCTTTCTTCTCTGTACTCTGAAGAAGATGTAAGGAGGGCAGTAGAGTACTAATACAATTATGGTTGTGTGTAAATGGATGAATGGTGGAGGTGGGAAAGGATAAAGGGGGGTAAAAAATCGACAGCTTCAAAGAGAACAAAATGATAGTAAGAAATCTTGAAAAGTCGAACACCTTACATAATTTGGACATGTCCATGTAAATCACTACATGAACAAGTTTTTATTTATGTGGCCAGGGTTCATGGAGTTAAAGAAAATTACTTTTCATCCTGATTTGCATCTTCAGAATGTTGGGGTCTTTAAACCTGTTTTGGAACAATAAGGGCATAATAAATATTTGTGTAATACATTGATGAATGGATCTCACAAAATCTAGTACGCTGGCATGAGTTCTGAGCTTTCCAAAGATCGGTTTGGGAGGAGGGACCTGGAGATCTGTGAGGGCAAAGCTAGCATTTATCTGCTCTAACCAAGGTTTGAAAATTGTATCCTTGATCCCTACACTTCTCCTTCACCCCACCTCTGGCTAATTAGAAATGTATGACTCCTGGGTTAGAGACCACTGGATGTTTAGAGTTTTGCTGTAATTCCTTTGACTCAACTGACTGTACAAAATAATGCCTATCCATATTTCCTGGCCTTGAAAATATGTGAATATATTTTTTAAAAAGAAAGAAATATGAAAGGACTCTTGTTTCGCCTGAAGCTCCAGAAGCTGCCTACCCGGCCTGCCCTTAGCTCTGGCCCTACTGAGACCTCCTGGCCTGGCTGCCCACCACGCTCCCCTTCTCCTTTCTAAAATGGAGAGATAAGAAACATACTGCAGAAGCAGGGAACAGTGGTGAGCTAGGGGCAGGAAACAGAAGGAAGAAAAAGCTAAATTTGGTGAGTGTCATGTAGGAGAAGAAAGCATTTAATTGAGAACCCAGAGATTCAGTTGTGGTTCTGGCTCTGTGACACTTGTGAGCTGGGGCGAGCCTCTTATCTCTGGGGCTTAGTCTTCTCATCAGTAAAAGGGATCCTTAAGGTCCCTTCTAGGGGCAGCCAGCACCGTGATTCTGTGATTCTATGATTTTCTGAATTGTTTCTTGCCTGGATTAAGTCTTTTTTTAAAAAAAAAAACCATCTTGATTTTTATCTCCTGCATAAGAACAAGGGAAAGAGATAACTTTTAAGGGAGGTTAGGCACATGTTACATTCAGACTCTTATAATTCACCCCTTTCTCCTTCTATGCTCTTATTCTATGTCCTTCTCCTTTTCCCTCTTCTTTTCTTCTCCTCCCTCCTCCTCCTCTTCTTCTTTCTTTCTTTTTCTCTCTCACTCTCTTTCCCTCCTCTCTCTCTCCCTCCTCTCTCTCTCTCTCTCTCTCTCTCTCTCTCTCTCTCTCTCTCTCTCTCTCTCTCTCTCTCTCTCTTTCCTGACTTTCCTCTTAGGTGCATATAAACTTTGAATTTACAGTAAGCCCACAGGAAACAGAATGATGTGTGCTCTAGAGGAAAGTACCTGATCACAAAGAGGACAGGCAAGGGTAGCAAAGAGCTTATGAGTCCCCTTGACTGTTGCTTGTGGCCTCCTCAGAAGTTTCAGTAAGAACCCTGGCACCACAGCCAGACTCCTTTGATGTGGTGAAAAAGGCATAAGGTACATAGGCAGCCTTGGATATTTCACCTTTTCCCTTGCTTATCACTGATTCCCCCAAAGGGGACAATGGTGATTTGTGTTGAGAGGGGTTGGATATGTGTGTGTGAAGGTGGGGGCGGGGGAAGGACAATTGAAATCTATAAATAATCCAGAAACAATGTTTTAGCCTTTCTTCCCAAAAACTCCAAGCAGAGCTCTTTAAAGAGAGTATATTCCTTTTCATTCTATCCCTCTCTCCTGCCCAGAGGTTCAGGACACTGCACTGCCCAGTTCCCATGATCACAGTCTTTTGGTCAAAGTAAGAAGGCTAATGGGGAACATCAGATTTAGAGCTGGAGGGGCTGGAAGAATTTTCTAGCTCAGTCCCACTCTCCACTGAATAGATCAAGAAACTGAAGCACAGTGCCAAAGTCATAGAGGTAGTTTGTCACAAAGTTATTTTGCCTCAGAAGGTAGAAGTTGAAAACAGGCAAATTTAACCTTAAGGTAAGGAAATACTTCCTAATTATGGGAACTATCCAGAATTGGAATGGGCTGCCTTGGTGTTTGGTGGATTCTCTCTCTCTCTCGCCCTCTCTCGCTCTCTCTCTCTCTCTCTCTCTCTCTCTCTCTCTCTCCCTCTCTCTCTCACCAACTCTTTGTGACCTCATTTGAGGTTTTCTTGGCAAAGATACTACCGTGTTTGCCATTTCCTTCTCTGGCTCATTTGACAGGTAAGGAAACTGAGGCAAGCAGGGTTAAGTGTCTTGCCCAGGGTCACACAATGTCTGAGGCCAAATTTGAGCTCAGAAAGAAGAGCCTTCCTGACTCCAGGCCTAGCTCTCTATCCACTGCACCACCTAGCTGCTTAGATGCTATTACTATCCTCATTTTACAGTTGAGGAAGTTAAGAGGTTAAGTGACTTGTCCAGGGTCACATTACTAAGAAGTTTCTGAAGCTGGTTTGGAACTCAGGTCTTCCTAATTCTGAGCCTAAAACTCTATCTACTATGCCATCTCACTTCCTCTAGTTAGCTTAGAATTGTAGCTTGTTCATCCTCCCCATTTTACAGATAAGGACTTAAGACCCACAAAGGTAAGTGACTTGTCCAAAGTCACAGAGCTAGTAAATAGAAGGGCTAAGGTTAAGACTCAAGTCTTCTGACAACAAACCCAACACTCTGTCCCCTGTAATATGCTGCCTCTTTTATGTCATCTATCCCTCATATATACCCTCATTTTACAAATGAGGTAACTGAGGCCCAGAAAGGGGAAGTGACTCACCTAAGATCACTCATCTAATTAGTGGCAGAACCAGACTGCTGAAGTATTGACATCCATTAGGTCCCTCCAGCCAATAACAATAACTTCCATTTCTATAGTATTCGAACAATAATCCCGTGAGAGAAGTAAAGGGAGTATTAGCAGCCCCATTTTCCCCATGAAAGAATCGATACTCACAAAAAAGGTTGCTTTATCCATGGCCCCACAGCAAGTAAATGGTGATTCCAGCTTTAGAATCCAGGTCCCGACTCGGGGTCATGGGATTGAGAGACAGAAGGGACCTAAGAGATCATCCAGTCCAACGCCTCCATTTGACAGATAAAGAAACTACAACCCAAGCTTCACCCAAGGTCAGACCTGAGACTTATGCAAGGCAAGAAGGTAAGTCACTTAACCATCCTAGATAAGCACATTTTTCAACATACCAAGTTATCTTCAATAAAGTGCTGGCTGATTATTGGGCAAGAGGGTGGGTCAGGCAATACCTCAAGGGCAAGGACTCCATTTTGTCGTTATTCGCTATCCTCCACAGCACTGATCTCAAGGAATGACACACAGTGAGTCTTTTTGGTTAAGTAATCAGGGCAGATTCTGACTCTTGGTGTAGTGGTGGTGGCGGTGGGGTATAGTAGACAGGATTTATCAGAGTGTGGTGGTTCACGTGGTTATGAAATCCTGCTAAAATATCTTCATGATTGGACTTCCCATCTCCTTCCACTGCAAAAGAAACATCTATCCTGAGTGAATCAGTCAAGCAATAATAGATTGTACAGTGGATAGAGCACTGGGCCTGGAGTCAGGAAGACTTGAGTTCAAATCTAGTCTCATACACTTAAATGGTATGACTCCATATGACTCCGTATAACCCCCATCTGCTTCAGTTTTCTTATCTGTAAAATATGGATCATAATGGAATTCACAGAGTTGTCATGAGATCACACATAGTAGGTATTTAACAAATGTTCATTCCCTCCCCCTTTAATAAGTATATTTTAAGGGTCTTTTATTAATTTATTAAGCAATTATTATGAGCCAGGTGCTGTGCTAAGCACCAGGCATACAAAGAAAAGCAAAAGATAATCCTTATTCTCAAAGAGCTCCGAGTCTGATGGGGGAGATAACTTGCAAGCACCTATGTATAAACAAGATATGTACAGGATAAATTAGAAGGAATCAACAGAGGGAAGGTAAGACCATCCTATTTTTCTATATTTTCTCTCGTCCTTTACCCCCGCATCAGTAACACCAGGTTCTGGGCTTTTGTTTTATTTTGTTTTGTTTTGTTGTAAGGATCACAGAAACATAGAATTTCATATCTAGAAGGGACTTAGTCCAAGTCTCCTACTTTACAGATGAGTTAACTGAGACCCAGAGAAGGGAAGTGATTTGCCCCAAATCATATAAGTAACAAGTAGCCACAACTGGGATTCAGCACTTCCCAGCTGGATTCTTTTTCCTTTCCAATCCATCCCTCACACAACTGCCAGACTTCTGTTAAGAGAGGGTTTAGTGAGCAGTGAGGCTCTGGAGACCAAGCATAATTCCTGATGCCTCCTGGTTTGGCATCATTGCATGATCCATTCTCAATTTTATTTGTCCTTCACACACATACATGTGTACACACACACACACATACACACACACATGTGTATTAGATAGGCTGTCTCAAAGGTTTTAATTCAGTTTTAAACTTTAATAGCTTGAATAGTATATGTGGGTGTGTATGGGTAAACTGGCTTTCTCAGGGTTTCCCTAACAGACTGGCTTGTTGTACCACTCTGTCTGCAGTCCTGGCTCTTGGGTCACCATAGCTTGAACTCCCAATCTGTGGGATTGTCTCTGGCAACTGAAACTGAGGAGGACAAACAACACAGAACAAAAGCAAATGTCCAGGTCTATTTCTCTGAGTCACTGAGGTAAAGAGAAGGAGCAGGGGAAGGACAGTCCACCTCTCTCTGGTTCAGTTCGTGGCATCCTCACTGGGCACAGCATCCATAATGGGTGAAGCAGATAGGGACCACCAAAAGGTAAGACAAAAAGATGGCAGGAAAGAAAAACAACGGTTCATTCTCATCAATTTTAGAGATACAGGCAGCCAATTGAAGGAAACTACATCCACCCACAAAGTAGGGGATGCAAAGTTAGGCAAAACTAGGCATTCCTAGAGAAGCCAGGGTAATGTGATCTTATGTATGTATGTGTGTGTGTGTGTGTATACATACATATGTGTGTATGGATGTGTGTGTGTGTGAATATGTATATGTGTATATGTACATCTATGTATGTGTATGTATATGTATGTGTGTGTATTATAAAAATTCCCAAAGCAACTCAGTCAGGAACACCAGGGTCCAAAATATCATATGGGTCTGAAAATTCTCAAAGAAAATAAATGAAGAAATACAGTAGGATCTTCCCCTACAGTTGTGCTTTGTTCCATAAAGACAAGTGGTATAGACATGCACAGATAAATCCTGGCTTGGCTATTAGACAGTAACAGAAAGGACCTTGGTGGCTGCCTACTCAATAATATCTGAATGAATACCTGAAAAAGGACCATCACCTCAACATACCTGACAAGAGCTCATCTAACCTTTGCCTGGAGACATGGGGTGGGGTGTGTCTGGGGAGAGAGAGAGAGAGAGAGAGAGAGAGAGAGAGAGAGAGAGAGAGAGAGAGGATCGAATGAAATAATATTAAAATACTTAGCACAGTGCCTGACACATAGCAGGTGCTTAATATGTCCTTCCCTCTTTCCCTCTCTCCCTCCTTCCTTCCTTCCTTCCTTCCTTCCTTCCTTCCTTCCTTCCTTCCTTCCTTCCTTCCTTCCTTCTTTCCCTTCCTTTCTTCCCTTCTTTCCTTCCTTCCTTCCATTTTTTCCTTCCTTCCAAATCCATGATTCCATGATACTGTGACAACTTCTCACTCTAATGACCTTGTGATTTTTAGAATGAATGAGTTGTACTAAACACCATTTAGTCCTTCTGTGTATTACCCTTCCATTCCTATCTTATGGAACTCTACCCAGTTCTCATACCATCATAACTCTTACTATCAGAAAGAGAATATTACTAAAGACATGGAAGCTGAGAAATGATGATGATTAGAGGGGCTGTCACAGAGTGAGAAAGGAGGTCTTCCATTGGGGGCTCCAAAGAATATAAGACCCCCTCAAAAAGTTTTCTCATTCCCAAAGATCTCAAGTGTTCCTGAAGATGTTTCTCCCCACCTCCATCCAATGTTCTCTTTCCCGCACAGGTGAAGCCAAAAGGATTATGGGCCAATAATTTAACTTCCATAGAAAAAATACATAAATCTGCCTCCTAAAGATAATGGCATTCTGTCATTTAATCTCATGGCTATTATCTTTTAACTCTTCTTCCATTTTGTGTGTCTCCCATTTAGCTGATCACATACAACACCCAACCTAAAGCACTCTTTATTGAATCCATAGTCAATGTTGCTCTAGAGACCTTGAACAACTTCCCCAGACATTGCTAATATTAGCTCCATGGAAGGTGGAATGTCTGGCTTCCCTACGATGCCAGTGACTTCATCTTGCTGCACTAAGGGCGATATTATGCAAAAGAAGGGCACTATATTGTGTCACCAGTATGTAGGAGGGGAAAGAAGATGTGTCTCAGGGTGAAGTGTATATGTTTATGAAAGATCACAAGATTACACATTTAGAACCGGAAGGGAATTAGGGGTCATCTAGTCCAACTTCTGTATTTTACAGATGAGAAACTGAGACTGAGAGGTGAAGTCACTTCTCCAAGCCATTAATGACAGAGCTGGGTCTAAAACCCTAGCTAAAGGATCATAAGATTAAAATCATAAGATTTAAAGCTAGGAGAGACTTTTGAGATCATCTCATCTAAACCCCTCGGAGTCAAACCCCTCAGATCTAAACCCTTGAGATCCAGAAAGTTCACACAGTAGCAGAATTGGTTTTCAAAACCAGTCTGTCTTATGAGAAATTCAGTACTGTTCCCAATGTACCATGCTCCCTCTTAATTTCCATTCCAGGGCTTTTCCCACTGCACTTGTTGTTTTAGGAGTCTTGCGTAAGAACTCAGAGGAATGATGGAAATGCCAGATCCTTGGGCAGCTGAATGGGGAAGGTATTTTGCTGTGCATGGTATATGCATACTCCTTGCTTCCCACATTAGTCCCCCCCCCCCACTCAAGACTCCCTCCCATATGTTCTTCCATAAGTTTATGTTCCCTACTTTCCCCACCCAGTAATGCCTCCTCTTCATTAGTAGTTCTAAAAGGAGAATAATCACAGTGAAACAAAGACTTCAACCTACATGTTTGATAAGTGAGAGATTAGAACGAAGGGCACCATTTATCCAGCACCTCTTATGGGCACCCCAGTCAAAGTGCAATTGATCTTATAAAGTGGAGCCACATGAATGCTGGATGGGGAGGTACACCTCCACATCTCCACTATCTTTTCTCCCACATCCACCCTCACCCCATTATCAGACACAGATGCTTTATCAGTCATCCTCGCTCCTCTCCTTAACAGAAGGACTTGTCAGCTTTTTCTCTTACCTTTAACATTTTTGTGGACAGTCACTGTTAGCAAAATATCCCAGGGAGAGACTTTAACATGATTCATTTGTACTAATCCCTGTGTTTCATCCTCTTTGTGCTCATGAAAAGGGACAGTCCCTGCTTGCTATTCTACATCATCATCACTTTGGTTTCCCTCAAAATATTTGTTCAGAAAAAAGCCCATGATTCTGTCTTTGTTCATTCTGGTCTTCCAAGGGAATTCCCCATCCCCCTGTTGTCTCCAAGAGGTGAAAACATTCTAGCGCCCAATTCTTGTCTGACTCTGCTTATAGGGAAGATGACATCACTCAGCAAACATTTATTCAGAACTTAGTGTGTGCAACATATTGGGTTAGGCGTTGGGGGAAGGGAACACAAAGGTGAAGAAGTCATATTCCCTGTCCTCCTGAAGCTTAAAGTCAAATTGGAGTAAATGGGACATAAAGGTCTTCTTCTTGGATTCAATATGATTATCAAATTGGGTCACTAAGGCTACAAAGAGCCAGCTTTAAAGTGGTCTAGAAAAAGTAAGTCTAAATTTCTTTGGCTTCTAACCTCCACATGATCAAACCTGACCACAAGCCCCAAGATAGGACCAAATTCAGTTCAATGTAGTTCAATTCATTATAATTCAATTTAGCAAATATTTATTAAATGACAACTTTGTAAAAGGCTCCATGCTAGGTGTTATGAAGAATAAAAAAAGATGACTAAGACGTCACCCCAACCTCAAGGAGTTTGCAGTATAGGAATGAGGAGATGGTATAGAGTAAAATTTAATACATGTTATAAAGGAAGGTTCCAAAAAAGTGCTATGGGGCACAGCGGGGGGGGGGGGGTGGCGGGGAGAGACAATCTGCCTCCTCTCTAACCACATTTCCCTAGCCCACCATTTTGGATTGAGGAGTAGTAATGAACAGAAGGAATAGTGTAGAAAAATATGAAAGTGACACCTCAAAGTGGTTTATTTCCACTACCACTACCACCACGACCACCACCACCACCACCACCCACCCACCCAGGTCAGGGTACAGAAATAAAACTGATTAAAGAAAAGCAGCGTTTCCCCCTTCATCCTCTCTCACCTTTCTATTCAAAGCTTTCTAGGACTCTGAACTGGTTTTGAATGGATAAAAACAAGCAGGAAAATCTCTAATCCTATCTAATTCTTTAGGGGTAGCAGGCTAATGAGAACTATCACTAGGCAGACTTTGGCTTTGATTCCACCCCCTCCCCATACCTTAACAAAGGTGTAACCTTGCATTCAAAGTCCTCAGTTCTCTGGACATTACCTGTCTTGCCCATGTTCTCTTTCATTCCCTCTGCAATCCTTTGTAGTAGACTAATTATTGTTCCATTCCACTCGTTATTCTCTCCAAAAGCTGTGTCCATTCCCTAGGTGCCTTTATTTTCTCAGCCTGGAATGTTCGCTCTACCTGTCTAAGGACTACTCCTCAAAGCCCAGATCAAATGCCACCTTTTCCACTAAGCCCCTCTCTGATTTCTCAGTCCCACAGTGACCATTTTCTACTCTGAGCTCTAATAGCACTCAAGTATTGCTTTTTAGACATAGGATGTTTGATGTTGTTAGTTACCTTTTAATACATATTAAATGAAATTTAATCCATATTTCATTCATATTCTTTCTTCTCAAGTGGACTATAAGTTTCTTGAGGGCAGGTATGGAGTCTTGTGAATCCTTACACAAAGGAAGCACCAAGAAGATTCCTGTAGGGAATCGTTGATGACAGTCCCTAAAGGGAATTCTGCTCTGCTTGGGCTGGCAAGAGTGGAGGGGTGATTCTTATAGTTATCGAAATTGTGACCCTCACAATCTTCCCCTTCTTTCCTCAATTGGAGAATTCCTCAAAGTGGGCACAACTCTAATTTTTCTCTCCTTATGTCTAATCAGAAAGCTACCTGCCTTCCTATCTATTTTCCTATTACAGATGGTTAGAATTTCGAAGGGATCTTATACAATTCATACAGACCAACTGCTTTCCGAAGCAGCAATTTCCCCTACAAGGGTGGTGGAGAGGAGAGATATATGGTGCCTACTCTGTGCAAGGCAATGTGTTAAGTGTTTTACAAATGTTATTTCATTTGATCTTTACAACAATCCTATGAAGTAATGTTATTACTGTTTTTAATCCACATTTTACAGATGAGAAACTGAGGTAGAAGAAACTTAAGTGATTTGCCCAGGATCACAGAGCTAGTAAGTATCTGAGGCCAGATCTGAACCCAGGTCTTCCTGAGTCCAGGCCCAGGATTCTAACCACTGCACCACTAAGCTGCGTATTCCTGAAGTATAGCCATGCAGGCCCTTCTTGTCCTATCTGCACTTCCAGTGATGGAAAAAACCATCACTTCATTCAGTGATCCTTGTCACTGGCCACATTTAGTTATTAATATTCCAATCCAGGGTGTCCCAAAAGTCTTAGTTCAGTTTAAAGCTTTAATAGTGTATTCAGCTGTATTAAGCTGAACTCTATCTCACTACAACTTCCATTTTGTTGTTCCTAGTACTATCTTTTGGGACTGAGTAAAATAAATATGATCCCTTTCCTGCATGGCAGTCCTTCAAATATTTGGAGACAAAGGCTAAGCATTCCGACTTCCCTTCCCATTCTCTCTTTCCAAGGGCAAAATACTCCCACTTCCTTCAAGTGAGAATATAGCATGAACTTCGTTGCAGGCAGTCTAGATAGAGGGCAAATGCTGGGTATATAGGGAAAAGACCAAGAAGGCTTGACTGTTTTCTTCATCCAAAGGGCCCTGGACAAGTGCCCACCAGAATCTAGAAAAACATTTCACATTTCCTCAATGCAGTCAGACTCTCTCCTGCTGACTACCTGATAAGTCTATGGGAAAAAAACTTACTGATGTGTATATCCAAGAGGCATTCTTTTTTTTTTTTGAGCATCATCAATTGAGATCTGCCTCCATCTTCCTGCCTTCAGTCTTATGAATGAACACACTGACCCAGTTGGCTGGAAAGAGTGAGCTTTGCTTGTAGGGACAGTTTCTATCTTGCTAATTGCTTTCAAGTTTTCCTGTAGCATCTTAGCTTCAGCAACCCCCACCCCTTCAAGGAAACTTCACTCTATGTTTGGAGAGTCAGCTTTGATTAGTTACCCCTACGCCTTCCTCTAGCCTACCCAAGCCCAAATCCTGGAAGAGAGCAACAGAAATAAAGCTGGCCCTCACCTCAAAGCAAGGTATAAGAGTGATGTATGTATATGTAGTCTCTCCTTCAAGTGCACCAAGGATTTTGATATGCCAAGTTTGGAAGCTCTGCTTCTTTAGGTCCTGAAGGAGAAATGCTAAATGGGAAACACTCATTGGACCAGTGGAAAGAATTTTGGCGATAGAGTCCAGAAGTCCTGGGTTTGAGCCTTGCCTTGGCTACTTGCTACCTATGTGAACTTGGGCAAACTATTTCCCTTCCCTGGGCCTCAGTTTTCTTATCTGTAAAGTGGATTGAGCTAGTTGATCCCTAAGGACCCTTCTAAGTCTAAATGTGTGATCCAATGAACCTATGAACAGCTGAAATCAGGAGCCAGGAAGAGCGATTATGCTGGGCATGTATAATTGCTAGTGCTGCCAATCCTAGGATGACAGGCCATAAACAAATCAGAGATTAGGATAACTTCCTCATAGCAAATTGACTTATGCTGAATGCATGTTGAGTTCAATTTGTTTGGAGTAAGGAAGATTCCTTTATGTATGGAGGAGAAAGTGGCACCTGTTGTGCCCTAAAGGAGGAGGAAAGGACACCCTAATATTGTTCAGTTTGATTCAGCACTTATGAAAATCTACTGTGTGCCAGATGAAGGGCAGCATGGCAGAGTACTTAGTCACCCTAGGAGTCAAGAATACTTCTGGACTCAAGTCCCGAGTCTGATACCTAAGGACTATGACCTTGAGCAAATATCACTTAACCTCATGCCCCAAGCAATTCTCTAAGACTACATTTATTATTTGTGTAGTTTTTCTTTTCAGTTTATCTATTTCTCCTCTAATTTTAAACATTTACTCTCTTGTTCTTATTTTGGGTTTGTGTCTTTGTTGGTTTTTAAATTTTTTAAAATGCATGTTCAGTTCACTAATCCTTTCTTTTACTATTTTGTTAATGTATGTTTTTTGTGGGGATAAGTTTCTTCCCCTGAGAATTGCTTTAGCTGTGTCCCAGACATTTTGGTTCATCACTATTATTTTCTTTCACATAATTATTATTTGCTTCTATAACTTGTTCTTTGACCCACTTATTATTTAGGATTTCATCGTTATGTCTCCATTTGGATCTGTGTCTTTTGTTTGTGCTTCCTGAACTGATTATTACTTTTGCTGTGTAATGGTCTGTAAAGGATGTCTTCACTGATCTGCATTTTTACATTTGTTTGCAATATCTCTGTGCCCAAATACATGGTCAATTTTTGCTGAAGTTCTATGTGGTTTTCAAGACTATCAATTACAGAAAAGGTACCAATATGCATTGTGTCAAGGTAGTTCCCCATATAGATACTCTTAAACTGATGAAATTGAAGGTCTGGTACAATAAATGAGCAAAACAGCATTATTCTAGGTGCTGTGTTAGGTGCTGAGAATACAAAAACCATCAACCAAAAAAAATTCAGCAGTCCCTGCCCTCATGGCAAATTCCTTTTTTCTACCACTCCTATCCCCAGAATATCCTCTACTCTTTCTTTGGGAAACCAGGGCAAGATGGAAAGGAAATTCAAATTGAGAACTAGAGAAGATTACTGGTTATAGCACCCAATTTACAGTCAACTGGATCTATATAATATTTAGGAAGATTTAAATATTAATCCTATCCCAGGTGTTTATTCCCTGTATGACCCTGGGCGTGTCACTTAGTTTCTTTAAGTCTTAATTTTATCATCTGTAAAATGGAATGATAATAACACCTACCTCTCAGAGTTGTTAGGATAAAATGAGTTTGTAAAGCACTTTGTAAACTTTGAGGGGATATATAAATGTGTTGTTAATAATGGACCTTCACTACTCATCTGATCCTAGAGGGGAGATTCTGGCTCAATTTTTTCTATGGCATTGTTATCTGAATACCATTTGTTATCATTCAATCAATCATTCGATAAACATTTATTAAGCCCTACTATGTGCTAAACCCTGTGCTAATAAGCACTAGGGGTAAAAAAGAGGCACACTGTCACCATCCTCAAATAGCTTACAATCTGGGTTGGGGGTAGGGGCACAACATGCAAGCAAGTATATACAGAGCAAGGTATATACAGGAAAAATAGGAAGTTATTGACAGAGGGAAGTCACTGGAGTTAAGAGAGGGTGGGGGATGGCTTCTAGTAAAAAGATCTAATTTTAGTTGGGACGTAAAGGAAGCTAGGGAAGTCAGTAGTGTGGAAGAGGGAGAGCATTCCAGGCCAGGCCAGGGGCATAGCCAGAGAAAATGCCCATAGCTGAGAGATGCAGTGTCTTTTTCATGGAACAGCCAGGAGACCAGTGTCACTGGGTCAAAGAGTACATGGTGATGAGCAAGATGTAAGAAGACTGGAAAGGTAGGAGGGGACTAGGTTATGTAGGACTTGGAATGCCAAATAGAACATCTTGTATCTGATCCTGGAGGTGATATTGAGTGGGGGATGGGGAGGTTTGACATGATCAGACCTGCAGTTTAGGAAAATCAGTTGGTGACTGAATGGAGGATGGACTGGAATGGGGAGAGACTTGAGGCAGGCAGACCCACCAGCAGATTGTGGCAATGATTCAGGGGTGAGGTGATGAGGGCCTGCACTAGAGTGGTGGCAGTATCAGAGGAGAGAAGGGGGCTTATTTAGGAGATGTTCCAAAGATGAAATTGACAAACCTTGGCAACAGATTGGACATGGGGGATGAGAGATAGTGAGGAGTCCAAGATTTCTCCTAGGATGAAGGTAGCATAGCTGCAAATAGTAGCTTTACTTCCTCTTGGCTAACATAGTAGGTATAGCCATTTTTATAGATCCCTCCCCAAGAAGAAAATAATTAAGCAAAAAAAAAAAAAGGCAGGGGGAATGCAGTGTTTGCAGCTGACAATGTGAAAATGTACGGGGCATTCTGCCCTCTAAGTTCTGACCTCTTTGCTAAAAGAGGGAGGTTTGTTTTGTGGTTTCTTCTCTGGGACTGTCAACGTAGGCCTCTCTTACTGTCATGTGAGGTGTTCAATTTCACTGAAGTGAAACAAGTCTTATCTGGCTTCTAGAAGGGAAGCCCATGACCATGAAAATCGTGACTTTTTTTTCTTTGTATTTGGCACATGGCAGGAGCTCAATCAAAATTATTCAATTGAATTTGGAATTTGGAACTATCATAGGGTAAGAGGCTTATGATCTCTAGAGTCTAGGATTTGATTTCAGGGTGGGAAAGCAAGGAAGAATCTAGAAATGTGATAGTGGAAGGTCATAAATGACCTTTATCCTTTGGAATAAGAGAATAATATATATACCTTATAGATAGTTAATAAGAATGTCCTCTAATAACCTGTCTGTACTTTTCTGTCATAATGGTGATGCAATTAATGTCCCTGAGTGTTGAGGCCTTGCTTGTATGGTGCTATTGTTCAGTGCATGAGCAAGATGTAAATTGAAAACTTAGAAAGAGATAGAATAACTACAAAGGACCTATGAAGGAAGATGCTACCTGCATCCAGAGAAAGAACTGATAAATAGAGGTATGTATAGAATGATTTTACATACACATACATATATAATATATACGTATATACATATACATACACACACACATATATTTGTGTCTAATGGTAGCCAACTCTAGGATGGAAGGGAGGGAAGAAAAAAAGAGAAAAAAGGAAAATTGCATGATAACTTTATTATATATTTAAAAGGGATAATAATAGATTTGCAGTTTCATGTGCAATCATCTTTTTTTAAAATTCTATGTTATGGAAATGCTTGTGTTATTTCATAAATTAAAAATAAAATAAATTTTAAAAAGAAATGGAATAATTGGGCATGTGTTCACTCTCTTCTTTCTATTTGTCTCCACTGTTTTGAGGGAACTTTTAATGGAGAGCAGATACTTCCAGAGTGTTCAGATCCAGCCACCCAAGATAAAGCCAATTGAGATATGGATACTCTTCTATCTTGTTGGGGCCAGACTCTGTTAAATTCCAGAACATAGGGAACAAACAATAACAAATCTTTATCATATGACCTTGAGTAGCATTCTACTTGAGAAATTCATATAACTGTGCTGATTGGATCCAATACAAAGTTATGTTCACTAGCTTTAACAAGATTATTATTGCTCTGTGTCAATGATTTCATTCTCCCCCATTGATGCCATAATGCTCCCTCCTGTCCCCACCCAGAAAATGTTCCAAACTTTCTCAAGCCACCATCGACACTTCTGGATCCCTGCCTCCCAGTACATGAGTTCATCTCCTATTTTACTGAAAAAGAGACCTTGTATCATGAACCCTCTCATATCCCTTACTCCCCACTCAGAACCTTCTGAATCTTCACCTACCCTTTTCCTTTTTATCTCACTCTCTGAGGACTAGGTGGCCCTTCTCCCTGGCAAGATTAACCCCTCGATATTATCCCCTCTTTTCTTCTTTGGGAGCTTGTGAAATTAGTCATTCCCAAGTTCTTTCGTTTTACGTCTTTATTTACTGGCTCTTTCCCTGCTAACTGCTAATATACTCATGTATCCCCTTTCCTTAACAGATCTTTCCTTGTCCCAGCCATCCACTCAAGCTTCATTCTTTTTCCTTCCTTTCTTTCATGCCAAAGTCCCAGAAAGAGTCATCTACACTGTTTGTCTCTATTTCTTCATCATATTCTTGAACTCTGATTTCTCAATCCACTACTCTACTAAACTTCTCTCTCAAGAGCTGCCAGTGATATCTTGGCTATTAATTCCAACAAGTTTTTCTCAATCTTCAACCTATTGGACTTACCTGAAGCTTTTAACAGTGTTGACCCCCTTTTCCTTCTGGATATTCTTTCCTCCTGTGGCTCCCATAACACTGTTTTTCCGCAGTTCTCAGTTTATTTATTTGATTGTTCTTTATATGTTTCTTTTTCTTGATTGCTATCCATCTTCTACCCCCTAAGTCCTGGGTGTTGTCCCTCAAGGCTTTATCCTGGGCTTTTTCCTTTCTATAGATTTTCTCCTTTGATGGCTTCATCTGCTCCCATGGATTTAATTATCTCTATACAGATGACTCCTATATCTCTCCTGAACTTGAGTCCTACATCACTACTTTAAGTTGGACATCTTGCTTGTTAAACAGAAGACTTAGGAAGGACTTGAATGACATCATCAAGTCTTTGGAGGGCTATCATGTAAAAGAGCAGTTAGGTTTGTATTGCTTGGCCCCAGAGGGCAGGACTAAGGGCAAGTTAGTGGTTTGATTTAGGTTGGACATAAAGAAGAGTATGTTTATATGAAAGGTATCCATAAGTGGAATGGGGTGCTTCAGGAGATCATGATTTCCCTATTTTTAGAACTCTCCAAGCAGAGGATGACACCTTGTTGGGTATTATGTTGAGGGGTTCTTATCCAGGTCTAGGTTGGGCTAGCTGGCCTGAGGTTCCACCCAATCCTGTGATTCTGTGCTATTTCCTTGGCTGTCCTGTTGGTTTCTCAAGCTTTACATGTCCAAAATAGGACTCATTTATCTCCCCATTCCCACATTTCTCTACCTCTCACATTTCCCATTTCTACTGAAGATAACACCATGCTTCTAGTCACTCGGATTCATAACTTTGGAGTCGTCCTTTACTCTCATGATTATGCCTCTATAATTTTTCTAACATCTGTTCCCTTCTATACACTCTCATGGCCATAATCATTGTTCAAATCTTCATTACCTTTCTCCAAATTTGCCCCGAAATTGATTTCCCTGTTTTCATTCTGATTCTTTGTCCAATCCATGCTCTGCCTTTGCTACTTGTGTGACCTTGAGTGAGTCACTAGAGTTCTCATTTGGAAAATGAGAGGGTTCTGAAGTACCTTCAAATGATACTGCTAATCTGGGGTACGTGCTCTCCTTATCTCTCCATTGAAAATCCTTATCTCCCCCGCTCCGCTCAGTTCTACTGCCTCTTCCTGTGTGAAACATCAGTGATATCTCTAGTTATTAATACCATTTCCTTCTTCAATTTGCCTGTATACATATAAGTAACTAAGATCCTTAAGAAATTTTGTTTGTCTATACCTAGCAATCTGGCCTAGTGGAGAGGATGCTGGGCTTAGGGTCAGGAAGATCTCAGTTAAAATTTCACCTCTGACATGAGCCATCTGACCCTGGGGAAGTCATTGAACCTCTATGCACCTCAGGCAACTTCCTAGACCCTGTTACATCATAGACAGGTTGTTGATCTTTGACCTCTTTTCCTGCATCCCTAGTACAATGCTTTAAAATATTGTAGGAGTTTAATTAATTTTGGTTTCATTGAATTGAAATTACCTCATTGTACTGCTAATTGGAGAAAGAATATTTTCTTAAGGTGTCTTCACCCAGTAGGAATGTGATAAAGACCCATCTAAGTGAGATACTTGGCACCTGTGTAGAGAAATCGTAGCAGAGAACCCTTGTGCGCTAGCTATTTGTTCTTGTTGTTCAGAAGCAAAATCTCATTCTTATCAGCTTTGATTGTTCTTGTAATCAGATGGACTGCAGGTGTTGAAGATGGAAGGAAAAATTACTTCACCACTTGTCATTATCCCCATCACAATGATAAACATTTAGGGCTGTGCAATTTCCCAACAAAAACAGCTCATTAACAACCTTTACATCTATTTCATGACTTTATGCTACTTGGGTCCCCAGTGGGTCATCTTATTTGGGGCCACGTTACCCCGAATGAATGAAAAAGCATTTGTTAAGGGCTTACTAGTACCAAGCATTGTGCTTACATATCAAGGGAATATGGCATAAAGGATGAAGGGCTGGACTTGGAGACAGGGAGACCCAGGTTCAAATTTGGCCACAGGCTCTTACCAGCTATGTGACTCTGGGCAAGTCTCTTATTCTGAGTTGCAGTTTCCTCATGTATAAAATAAGGAGATTGGATTCATGGATCTCTCTCTAAGGTTCCTTTCAGATCTAAATCTATTGTTTTTATAGTCCTAGTAACAAGGGAAGTTAACATATGTAAGAGAGTGGTGGCTAGGGAGATGTATTTGGTTTGGAAAGTTACTGGGATATTGAGGGAAGCCATGGGAGAGTGAAATGATATGCCCTTTGCACTAGAGATGTCGTATTGATTGGATTGTGGTTTTCATACTGGAAAGGGGTATGGGTGTGTGTGTGTGTGTGTGTGTGTGTGTGTGTGTGTGAGAGAGAGAGAGAGAGAGAGACAGAGACAGAGACAGAGACAGAGAGACAGAGACAGAGAGAGACAGACAGAGAGAGAGAGAGAGCAGAAGATAGGTAGGGGCAGAGTGTTTGGTGAGAAGATGGTCATTTCATAAGTATAGTTGGGACATTTAGAATGGGCTATCTGAGATACTTAATAATTAGTACAATGGGGCCACAGGGTTCGAGTTCCAGATTTAAATGGGTTAAATTCTCCAGGGCATGGTCTCTGATCTAATAGTATAAGGACAAGGGGGCCTTAAAGTGAGCTCTTCATTTTTTGTTCGAAGGGAAAACTAAGCTAGAGAAGTAATGCGATTTCCTCAGGGAAGTTAATCCCTGTCTATTCGGGTACTAGAATGTCATATTTTATCAATATATACTTTACCTTCTTCCAAAGGGATTCGAAAGAGCTTGAAAATCAAACATAACAAAATAAGATGATTAGAAATGAGACTAAAGAAAGAAGAGATGATAGACACTACCAATTAATCAGATGATAATTAAGAATCTGTTAGATGCCTACTATGTGCCAGGCACTGTGCTAAGTCTAGAGCTATCAATACAAAGAAGGAAATAGTAATAACTGCTGACAAGGAGCTTACATTCTAATAGGGGAGGGGGAAGCAACAAGTACATCTATGAGCTTATTAAGCAAATACTTTTTGTCATTGTTAAGTTGTTTTTCAGTCCTGTCTAATATTCTGTGACCCCGTTTGAGCTTATCTTGGCACAGACAGTGGAGTTGTTTGCCATTTCCTTCTCTGGTTCATTTTACAGATGAGGAAACTGAGGCAAACAGGGTTAAGTGATTTGCCCAGGGTCATATAGCTAGTGTCTGCTGCTATTTTTGAACTTGAGTCTTTCTGACTCCAGGCCCAGTGTTCTATCCACTGAGCAATCTAAATGCAAAGTAGTTAAATGCATTATAACTTAGGAGAAAGGATGCTAGCAATAGTGGTAATGGTAGTGGTGGGTGAGAGAGAACAAGGAATGCTTTCAAGGTACCTAAGATGATAGTGTCATGGGATATAGAACTGGCTGGAACACCTAGGATCATTTAGTACAACTCCCTTACTTTCCAAATGACGAAATCAAGGACCAAATTTTAATCATAGATAATCAATGAATTTTGCTTTCTACTTCTGGGAACCAAGACAGAAAGACTATGTAATTTTCATGCCAATTCATTTGTAGAGACAAATATTTCTGGAACTGAGCCCGAGTAGAAAAGAGCTTTGTCAATTCTTGTACTGGGGACATGGTCAAGGGTTCTTTTTAATTTTTATTATGAACTTAATCATCAACAAACACAAACTTTTGAATACATAAAGAACAAAAGTCGTATATAAAACTATGAATTTATAAATTTCATAAAAATTACGACAACAACAACAATAATAGCTTACATTTATTAAGTTCCTACTATGTGGCAGGTGCTGTGTAGATCCTCACAACAACCCTGGGAGGTAGATGCTATATTATCTGCATTTTATACCTGAGGAAATGGAGGAAAACAGGAGTTAAGTGACTTGCCCAGGGTCATATAGCTAAATGTCCATGGTTGGATTTGAACCCAGGTGTTCTCTACTCTATGACCAGACCTCTAACCACATTACCTAGCTATTGCTATTTTTTAAGAATATCTTAACAAAACAGTAACAAAATTACTGTATTTGCTTCTCTTGAATTTCATTTCATTTCTCTCTCTCTCTCTCTCTCTCTCTCTCTCTCTCTCTCTCTATATATATATATATATATGTATATATATATACATATATTTAATGTTTTGTTGATGCTCTTTTCTTTTTCTTTTCTTACATTTTTCTTACCTCCCACTAAGTCATACTGCCTCCCCTCACCTCCCCATGAGTAAGTATAATCACATAAAATGAATCTAATTGGCCACATTTGATGTATGCCTTATATATTATCTCTAGTACATTTTTTTCTTTGCCAAAGGGGGTGGGGTGGGATAGGGTGGGGATGAAGAATAGAAAGGAGAGGAGAAACATATTTCGTCATCAGTCTTCTGAACTCATGATTGGTTGATACGTTGATAAGAGTTCTGAAGTTTTTCAAAGTTGTTTTCTTTTACAGTATTGTGCTAAGTGCTTTATTTTTATAGTTTCTGCTCATTTTACCATTTATCAGCTCATATAAGTCTTCCTAAGTGTCTCTGAATTTTTTTTTCATAATTTCTCATAGAGTAATAACATTTCATTAATTTTAACCATAATTTGTTCAATAATTCACCAGTTGATGGACAAGCACTTAGTTTCCAGTTCTTTATTGCCACAATAATTGTTATTCTAAGTATTTTTGTATGTATGAGTCCTTTCCCTCTCTGTTTGACATCTTTGAGGGTATTCACTTGGCAATGGTACTGTCAAGGGGCACAGAAACACTGGAAAAGAATGATCAGCCTTCTATAGATGCAAAGGGTATAATATGAATGTAGAATATAAGCTCCTTGAGGGAAAGAATTATTTTATTTGCCTTTGTATTCCCATCACCTAGCACAGTGGTCTCCCTCCCTCCCTGCCTCCTTCCTTCCTTCCTTCCTTCTTTCTTTCCTGCCTCCCGTCGTCTTCCCTGCCTCTCTCCCTTCCTCCCTTCCTTCCTTCCTCCCTTTTTCCCTCCCTCCCTTCCTTCCTCCCACCCTCTTTCCCTCCTTCCTTCCTTCCTTCCTTCCTTCCTTCCTTCCTTCCTTCCTTCCTTCCTGCTTTCTTTTGCTTTGTTGAAACTTCTTTAAGGTTGAGCCTGCTGTCCTCCTGGAATGCGGGAGTATGGGGGAGATCATGACCCCAGTTCAGGAAATGAATTGTACTCCAATTCTTGCTATATTTTTTCAATAAATATCTCTTTGTAAAAGCTAATTTTTGTTAATTAGTTAAATGAAGCTATGTCACTGGTCACTGGCCTTTGGTATTGGGGGTTGTATGCCTTGGAATTGGGACTTGAGCCTATAGAATTAGAAAAATTACCCCACAGTCTTTCAAGGGTGTCCCACGGGGAGTCCTGAAGGGGAAGACGTAACCATCTTTACTCTATGGGATGCAAGTCAGTGAGAATAGAATAAAGACCCTATCTTGTCTATAGAACATAGTGGGATTCTATGAATTTCCTCTTGTTAATTCCATTAAGTACAAAGAAAGGGTTAAGTGCATTAGTGATGAGCGAAGATGTCTCTTAGTATGTACAGGAAAAGAAAAAAGCAGTATCTCATTTTCAATACAAAGGCCTCGGCAAGATAAAGAGATGGATCCTTTGAGCAAGCCTCTTGTGATTTCCCGGATGACATTCTCAAATTCTTATCTGAAAGCGAAATTTGGCCCTGTGTCAATTACCCAGATCCAGCCAAACCATTCTAATTTTCTGGCAGTATCTTCTCTGTTGTGACTGCAGATGTTTTGTAAGCAGGGGAGCAATTCAGATCCCAGGTTTCTAGAATTCTAGAAATTCACAACTTTGTCTTTCCACTTATGCCAAGCCTAGGACTCATCCAAGAGTTTCTATTGAAAAATGCTGGAAATGCATAAAGCAACTCGGATTTGTTTCCTTTGAGGACAACCCTATTTTCTCTTCCTCCTGAAGATAAAGCCTGCTTCTGCAGTCTATACCTCCTGGTGTGTTAGTTGTTTGTCCTATGAACCTTTCTTTCCTCTTTCTGCCTCAAGAAATACAGTCTGGTAGCTCAGGAGAAAATGTTTCATGATGATGAGCCTTGCTATTTGTAAGAACCCAAATACAGTATAGTGTACAATTGGAAAATGTTATTTTCCTTCTCTACTATTTGGATTGCATGATTTAGCCCTGAAATGGTCTCTGGGTTTTCCCTTCCCAGTGACAGGAAGTGGGGGTACTTGTCTCATTGCCCCCCACCAGAAAGATATATCTTTGGTTCTGTTCCTCCTTGGTGCATTTTATCGCCTGAGAAACGAAAACTGGTAGCTCAGATTAGAATGTTTTAGGAAGCTACAGTAGGGTTTTATTTTCCCAGAAATATGGAATCATAGAAATTCTACATTCCAAAGTGAATTGAAGGTACCTTAGAACAGAGGTATCAAACTTGGGTTACAAAACTCCAGAGTGCAGCCCAGATCAGATTAAAATACAATTGGGAAATGTTTAACAAAATAAGAATATAATAGAACATAGATAATAATATGTTAATATGTGGTTTTCTAAGTCAATATGCAGCCCATAGGGATCTATTTCTTTTCAAAATATATTTTTATTTATTTTGTTAAATATTTCCAAATTGCAATTTTAAAAATTTTCAACATTTGTTTTTTAAAATGTTGAATTCCAAATTTTCTCCCTCCTTCCCACCCCTCCCCTACCCCTTGAGAAGGCAAGTGATATATCAATTATATATGTGAAGTAATACAAAACATTTCCATATTAGCCATTTTGTAAAAGAAAACACACACACACACACACAGAAACAAGAGAAATAAAGTTAAGTAATACTAAGTAATAGCTAAATAAAAATAAAGTTTAAAAGTATGCTTCAATCTGCACTCAGAGATTATCATTTCTCTCTCCGGAAGTGGATAGCATTTTTCATTATGGGTCCTTTGGGATTGTCTTGTTTCATTGTCTCGATCAGATTATCTAAGATCTTTGTAGGTGATCATCCTTACAGTGTTGCTGTTAGTATGTGCAATGCTCTTCCTAGTTCTGCTCATTTCACTTTGTATCAGTTCGTATAAAACTCCCCACATTTTTCTGAAACGAAGGGATCTGTTTCTATTTGAGTTCAACACCACTGCCTTTGTGTATAGAATGTTAGAGCATGGAATGTCAGAGCTGGAAGGCATCGTAGAACACAGACTATTAGACATGAAAAAGAAAGGTCATCTAGTTGGATCTCCTAATTTTAAAGGTGAGGAAACTTGGGCAATTAATCTGTCCTTTCTATTTCCAAGAGTAGGAATGTTAATACAGAAAGTATGTGAAAGAACTGGCCAACGTCTACTAGCCTTCTACATTATCAGTTTTAGGTCTAACATTCTAAATTCTAGAAAGGAATGTAACGAGAACTTTCTGCCAGGTTTCAACACGTGGATATGCCTGGGTCCCTTCACTCTCTCATTTGCTATTCTTGCTATACAGGGTATCGAGTAACTGGAAAAAAAAAAAAAAAAGATAACGTAATGGGTACCAACCATTGGTGGGAGCAGTCTACCATCTGCTGGCCATACAACGTAGTGCGCCAAAAGGCAACAGACGGTTAACAGCTGAAAGGCATCCAGTCCTTTCTCTTTATTTTATAAATAGAGAAAATGAGTCACAGAGAAATGAAGGGAAATTAAGCTCATGCAACTAAGTAACCTAATATTGGTAATAAAATGAAATGATATAAAGTAAAAGGCAGAGGAGTGAGCCTCCTACCAGCCTCACTCAATGTGAATTAGGAAGGAAGTTGCCTATCTGGTTATAATTTGAAGTTGCTCACAGATAATCCCACACTGATACCTTAAACAAGAGATACTATGGGATGCCATTGGAGATACCTTTATTTAGTTTTTTATTTATTTAATTTTTAATTTATGGAATAAAATAAGCATTTCATAACATAATATAATAAAAAAGTGATTGATTCTATATGAAACTACAAATCTATTATGTATAACTTGCCATTCCTTTAAAATATATAATAATGTCATGTGAATTTCTTTTTCTTTCTTTTTTTTTCATTGAGGCAGTTGGATATAAAGGAAAGATGGGTGAGGAGTGCCCAGTTCTAGCTCTGGCTTCGTATTTCTTGGGATCATAGATTTAGATTTGGAAAGGGCCTCAAAGGTCCACATGTAGTCCAGTCCCTTCATTTTAGAAATGGGGAATGCTGGGGCCACAGTGAGGAAGTACATTTCCCAAGGATATACAAGTAAGATGGAACAGAGCTGAGTTTCAAACCCAAATTTTCTGATTCCATATAATCCTAGAGAATTCTGCAATCTCAAAACTGTTGGTCTTTTTGCTACACCTCACTGACTCTCCAATTATTATTAACTTATTAACAGTGTGAAAATGAGTGAGTCCCAGAACCTCAGTTTCCTCATATATAACAAAAAAGGTACAACGGTACTTGTACAACCTACTTCATAGACTTGTTGTAACTATGGAATCAGACCACTATGTGTAAAATGCTTTATGAGCTATGACATGAAGTTCAAATATGAGCTATTAGTATTAGTAGCAAATTACTATTAATTTGTAATTATTTTGTATGTAAATTTGTTTGTAATTTGTAATTGTTAATTAGCATTAATTTAACAATTAAAATCATGAAAGAAATGCCAATGTACCTCACCTGAGAATAGTGATATTCAATGACTTAAGCATTTACAAGGTAACTTATTAGGGACATTGAGTTTATTAGATGTTGAAAATAAGGCCTTGTTGTTATGATGGTTTTAGATTTGGAGTCCAGAAGCCCTGGGTTCGAGCCACAGAGCTGCTTCTAGCTATGTGGCCTTGGGAAAGTAGATTTCTCTCTCTGAGCTTCAATTTCCTCATTTATAAAATGAAAGCAATAGTTCTTGCATTACTCGTTTCACAGGCTATTGTGAGGAAAAATCTGTTTACAAGGGAGAAATTTTTCATTGTAACTTATCCTTGACTTCCTGTCCCTACTTGCTAGCTGGAAAGTGGTTCTGGAAAGAGCCATGCTGTTTTCAAAGTGAAGAGAAAAGATGTTTATTCATCTTTACTTGGAAAACCATTTTGAAGCCATCAGGAAACTAACTCCCTGTATCACCTTGGACAGCTCATTTAACCCCTTGGAGCCTCAATTACCATATGTAATGGGGCGGGTTGGAGCAAGATGATCTTAAAGGTCCCTAAAAACTTGCAGTCCTATGACTCTTATGATTCATTGATTTATATATTTTTAGCTAGAAGGTGCCTTGAATCCCCCTATTTTATGAGTGAGAAAAACAAGCCCAAAGGATGTTAAATGACTTGCCCAAGATGACACAGAGAGTGAGTACCAGAGGGAATATTTGAACTCAGGTCCTCAGACTTAAGGGCAACTATTCTTTTTATCATATCCCACTGCCAACTAATGTTTCTTTTTTCATAAATAATTCAGTAAGGAAATGGTGAAATTGACCTTTTTACATCTGAATAAGTTTTTATACAGTGAGATCTCACAGGGTTTCATTCCCTGGACCACTTTTCTAATATCATCAAGATTGTACAATAAACTTTCTCAAGAATAGGGAAGAAAATATGGATAATGAGCCCTCTGCTGGCTGCTCGTATTTTTTATACAAATTTTGGGAATATGTAAACTGACTGCAAATATTCCACTAATCCTAGGTTCTTAGAGCCTCTGAAATATCAAGGCCTAATGAGTCTCAGACTTTTTTTTTTTATTTTGAACTTAAATGAACACAAAAAAAGAGGATTTCTATATACATAGCGGAACACAAAAAGAAGATTCTCTTTGAAATTGTGCATTTTCATTTCATACAACTTGCTATTTTTAAAAAGCATTTAATAAATTCCACATGTTATTTTCTAAACTGTTTTGCTTGTCTGTGATTTCTCTTGAATTTTCTTCTGTGCATTTAAAAATGCTTTTCAATTGGCATCACTTTTGTTAACTCTACTCCTCCCCCTTCCCCCCTATTAAAAATCAAGATAAAGGAAGAAAAACAATAATAAATAACCACAGTCAAACAAAATGTATCTTCAAAGCGGCCATGTCCAAAAATGTGTATCTGCTTCTGCCAATCCTATTCATTGCTTCTATGTTTGGGGGTGACTAACATGTCTTCTCAAAGATCTTTTAGAAACATGGTTCTGCTCACTTCACTCTGTGTCAGTTCATACTAGTAAATATTTTCTGGAGTTGTTCCTTTTGTCATTTTCTTATGGCACAAGAACATTCCATTGTATTCTTATACCATTATTTTGGTCAGCCATTTCCTAATTATCTAAGAGGTAATTTAAGGCACCCTCTAAGATGCTAATTATTTTCTTCCTTCTTTCCCCTTCTCACTACTTCAAGGTCAGGAAGTTTGTTTTTCTTGAAACTATTCCCTCAGTGGCCTTATCAACCATCTTTACCACCTTCCTGCTTGTTACCCACATCTCCACTTGTTTCTCAGTTGAGTTCCATATATTTCTACCCCAAACTCTGTGTGTGTGTGTGTGTGTGTGTGTGTGTGTTTGTATGTATGTGTCCCACCCTCCTTTATCTAATTCATCTAAGAGTGAGATTCAGCTAATACCCATTCCTTCATGTTTGTAAACTCTTCTCATCATCATCCAAATTATAAGAAATAGAAAGTTCCAGTCCCTTCTTCCTTCTTTCTACTCTAGTTTAAACACCTTCTACTATCCCTTCTCTTTCCCTTTTTCAGACATTCAGAACAATAGAAATCTACCTCCAGGACCTCCGTTTTTTGTTTTTAAATTATACTTCCTCAATACTCTTGCAAGACATTAAGATTCTGAAGTTACAGATGCCTTTTCTCCCTCTACTAGAATGTTAGCGCTACATCGTCATAGAGCTCCTACCAACTGCTCAAATAATAACTTGTCCAGTCAATCGATAAATGAGCCATCAATGACTTGCTATGTGCCAAGAACAGTACTGGGTATTAGGGAGACAAATATAAACATAAGACAGCCTTCCTTGCTTTCAAGGAGCACACATACTTCCTAAGGGCATGTTGACAGCTCAGCAAATACAGAATACACACAAAATAAACATGCAGTGATTTGGAGTGTGTGTGTGTGTGTGTGTGTGTGTGTGTGTAAAGGTCTCTTGAAAGAGGTTAAAATCAAGTCAACAAACATTTATTAAGCATTTACTTTATTCCAGGCACTGGGCTAAGTACAAGGCTTAGAAAGAAACACAGTGACATGACCCCTGCCCCATTTTAATGGGGGAGACAGCATGCAAACATCTCTTTACGTATAAAACATAAACAGTGTAAATTGAAGGTAATCGCTGAGGGAAGCCAGTAGCATTGAGGAGGGTCCCAGAAAGGCTTCTTGAGGAATAGCAGATTTTAGACGAGACTTGAAGGAAACCAGGAGGTGGAGACAGATTGCAGAATATGTGTGTGTGTGTGTGGTGGGGAGGTATGAAGAGGCTGGAGAGGTGGTGTTGGGGAACAGATTATGAAAGACTTTAAATGCCAAACAGAAGATTTGCCGTTTGGTCTTGGAAGCAATTAGGAGTCTCTGGAGTTGATTGAGTATGTGTATGGGGGGGGGGGGGTCTATGTATGGCAGCTAAGTGGGGAGAGGTTTGTGGAAGGGAGACCAAACAGTAAGCTATTTGAATAGTGCAGCTGAGCAGTCGCAGTGTTGGAGGAGAGAAGGGAGTGTTTGTGAGAGGTATCACTAAGGTAAAATTGATAGGCCTTGGCAAAAGATTGGCTATGGTGGTTATAGGAGTGTGGAGGCAAAGATGACACCTAGTTGGTGAGCTTGAGTGACTGGGAGGTTGGTCTCTCTCTCTCTCTCTCTCCCCCTCCCTCCTCTCTCCCCCTTCTCTCTCTCTCTCTCTCTCTCTCTCTCTCTCTCTCTCTCTCTCTCTCTCTCTCTCTTTCTCTCTCAATAATCAGGGCTTAGTGACTTGCCCAGGGTCACACAGCTAGTAAGTGTCTGAGGCTACATTTGAGCTTGGGTCCTCCTGACTTGAAACGTAGATGCCTCCTTGCCACTGCCCCCTCCCCTGGTCCCCACCCCACTTTATTTTTGGAGGCAGTTAAGTGACTTGAGGTGGGTTTAATCAAAGAAACAAGCTCAAAGAGCTTTTTGCAGTTTTTACAAGACAGGGCATAGGTTATATGTCAAGGACCCTTGCATGTAAGATGTTAACAGTTGCAAATCTCTAAACAAATAATTTTAGCTTCTTGTTGATACATTTTCGGAGCAAAGTTTTGTTCCTGTTTACAGACTCCCTTATCTACTGTAGTTCCTTAGAACAAACAGTTTAAATCAGATATGGCAGTTTTTTTCCTCTCTAGCATGTACACACAGAGATTCACTATATTTTGACTAAGGTTGAAGACCTAAAGTTTCACTTTGAGATCAATTTCATTTTTGCTTTTTTAAAGTTTTGATCAAGCCAATTTCATCGATTTTATTTTCTTCTTCAAGGAGAGCTTGGGAATCATGCTTCTATTTTATCCCCACTTTCTTTTATGTCTAGTTTTATTTCTAGTCAGAATATGAATGAATGAAAAAAAAACATTTATTAAGCACTAACTATGTGCCAAACACCATGCTAAGTGTTGGGGATACTAATAGAAAATCCTGCTTTCAAAGGATTTCGCTTTCTATGGTGAAAACAACACACAAAGAAGAGTTCGGTTATAGGGGGAACGAGAGGGCCTAGTGGTTCTAAGGGTTCAGAGGGGAGGGTGACTTTCAAGGCTAAGGGTCTTTTAGGTGCATTGCCAAGTCCCCTGGCAATGTCTGGGGGTCTGGAAGCATAGTGGCCAGGCAAACTGCAAGGCCTGTTGATCCTTCATCTTAGTAGGAGAATTATAATTGATAACATCCCTGCTCAACCCACGTAGTGGGAGCAACCGTTTCCATCTGTTAAGAGGGCAGTGGGACTGGGAAGGCCTGACCCAGAATCACTTGGAAAGGTGGTACAGCCTGAGGATCTGAGTGCTGAAGCTTCCCTGCCACAGGGTTGGGGAGGTCTCAGTGTCAATCAAGGAGCAGGAAAGGAGAAAGTAGCCTTATCAAGAAAGGCTTCTCACAGTCTGCTCATGGTGGGTCCTCAGAAAGACTGGGTATTTAGGGAAGGAATATTTTGGAGGGAAAACCGTATCAAATAGCACTTCTTGTAAAGGGACATTAGGTAAAAAAAATTGTTTTTCACTGACAACTTTTAAATTAAATTTTAAATCAGCTAAAGAAAACAGGTTGTAACAGCTATCAAAGTTACTTAAATGTTTCTCTGTAGTCAGTTTTACCAACTTCAAAAGACTCATGATGGAAAATGGTATCCACATTCAGAAAAAGAACTATGGAGTCTGAATTATTTGTGCGCTCTCTCTCTCTCTCTCTCTCTCTCTCTCTCTCTCTCTCTCTCTCTCTCTCTCTCTCCCTCCCCCTCCCTCTCCCTCTCCCTCTCCCTCTCCCTCTCCCTCTCCCTCTCCCTCTCCCTCTCCCTCTCCCTCTCCCTCTCCCTCTCCCTCCTTCCCTCCCTCCCTCCGTCTCTCTCCTCTCTCTCCTCTCCCTTTCCTTTCTCTCCCCCCTTCCCCCTCTCCCGTTGTCTCTCCCCTCTCTCTCCTTTCCCTTTCCTTTCTCTCTCTCTCTCTCTCTCTCTCTCTCCCTACCTCCCTCCCTCTCTCCCTCCTTTCTCTTTCTCTTTTTGTTTCTTTGCTGTTTCCAGGACAGATAAAATGCTGGAAGTTTTGAATTACCTGCTAAAAAAAATAACATGTAGAAGTAGAAAAGACACTAGGACAGGGTAGGATTTTGAGAGTTACAAAGGATATTGGAGATCATCTAGATACAAGATCACAGAATTAGAACTAGGAAGGACTTTAAAGATCCAGGGGGGTCATATTAGACTTAGGTCTCTTCCACCTCTGTTATCTATGGTTGTCTATACTATGATCTCATCTAAACCTTTTGTTTTACAGATTTGAAAACTGAGGCCCTGGGAGAGAAAGTGAATTGTCTAAGATCATATAAGAAGCAAGTAGCAGATGCCAGATTGAAAACCAAGTGTTTAGCTTATAAAGCCAATGTTCTTTCCACTATCTCCTGTGGCCTCCTCCTCACTAACCTCCTTGAAAAGAAAGGAAATGATCAAAACCAGCATTTGTTTCTATAAAATGAATTCCATGTCCTCCTCTGTAAACTGATGGGAGTGGACCTTTAAGGGCTCCATTCAGTCACAAAATTCTCTTAATTTAAGCTATCTGATTTCTGTGTTTTTGCCCTTGGTGATTCTTTGGTCTTTCCCCTAACATTTGGGGGTTTATTCTCCCTTCTGCAGCAGAAGCGTGGGTGTGAATTCCTGTGTGGGCTCCAGAGAACCTCAGTAGCCTAGGGTCATGCTAAAGTTCATAGTGGTGGAAAACCCAGCCAGGAGATTCCTAACTCACTGTCTATGGTGGGGTTAGAAGTCACTCGGCATCCTGCCAAAGCCTTGATTTATTTTGGTTTACGCAGCAAGGAGATTGTTGCTATGACTGAAATGCAAGCAATTTATCCTACAGTCTGGAACAGCAAACTGTGTCCCTACAATGACAGAAATTATTATAGCCAGATAAACGAGGCAGTATCTAACTAAGCCAAAGCAATGAATTCTTCTGATCTGGGCTTCTGCTCCATCACATTCCATTTGGATGAAACTCAGGGCACGTTTTGGGGGCCAATCAACTAAAGGTATTTCATTTAAAAATGCAATTTACTGGTGATTCCCAAGAGAATTCACTTGGGGATTGCCTTTTTTTTCCTTTTTAAAGTGAGATACAATTCAGTGATTGTCCCTGTTGTTGTGTGTTTATGAGAGTGATGAGGTACTAGTACTTGACTGGTGACCTTTCCTAAAACTCAGAAGAGTCTGCCTCCAATCACTCATGCAAGATACATGGCTCTTTGACCTTGTTGTAGCCCCAGTAAAACCAGGAGAGGGGATGAGGATCTTTAAACAAGAGCATAAGATTTTGCTGTTAGAAGAGATCTTCTGTTAAACCTCTTCATTTGATAGAATAGGAAACTAAGGGTAAGAGACAGGAAATGATTTGTTCAGAGTCACCCAAAGAGTAGCTAGAAGAGCCAGAATTTGCCGTCAGGACACAGACTCAAACAGCCTCGTAAAAGACTTCACTGATCATCTACTCTACTTTCTCCTTACAATTTTACAGAGAGGGAAACTGAGACTCAGAGAAGTTAAGTGATGCTTTATGCATATTAAAGTGTTGTAATTTATAAATGTGTCATTGTTTTTATTTCTGGAGACTATGCAACTAGCAAGCAGTAGAGTTGGTATTAGAACCCAGGTCCCTAAAGCCCAGATCTAGTGATCTTGCCACTATATTGATCTTAACTCTAATTTCCTAAAATTTATGTCTTGAAATTTGGTGAAAAAATCCATCTTGAGTTGTAAGACCTAAGCCAATCTTTGGCCTGGGGTTGGAGCATTTTGATTGCAGTAATCTATAGTGAGAAAATGACCTTGACTGAAGTGGAGAGACCTGGGTTCTAAGGAATTCCCTTCTATGACCTTGAACATGACACTTGATCTCTCTGAAACTTTGTTTCTCTCTAAAATTGGGTGGGGGAGAGAGAGAGAGACAGAGTGAGAGACACAGAGAGACAGACACAGAGATACAGAGACAGAGATAGAAAGACAGAGAGACAGAGACACAGAGATGGAGACAGAGACACACAGAGACAGAGACACACACAGAGAGACACAGAGACAGAGAGACACAGACAGAAACAGGCAGAAAGAGACAGAGATAGAAATAGAGACAGAGAGAAACAGAGAGACAGGCAGAGAAAGAGACACAGATAGAGGCAGAGAGAGAGAGAGAGAGAGAGAGAGAGAGAGAGAGAGAGAGAGAGAGTGAGTATCTGTGTTGGTATTGTTATTCCTAGATTATAAGCCCTTAGAGGGCAAGCACCACAGCGATGTAATTATTTTGGTAGCTGCTACATGAGAAAAAATATCTAGTAATGTCTGGCATTGTAAACGGCTATACCACATTTTTAGATAAGTGAAGTTTAAGGGCCAAAACTTGGTTTATTTTAGTCATTTTGGAAAAAAATCCTTCCAAAATGTGTTGTATTCTTTCTTCTCTGCCTTCTTGACCAGAATGATCACAAACGAACTTTTTCTTAATGACTCAGGTGTAATATACATTTGAATTTGTGTTCTAAATTTTCTGTCTCTTCCTAAGTCAATTTTCACTTGATATAATTATTTTGCTCATAGTTTGCCTACTTTCTGAATCCCCCTCCTCTCCCTTACTCTTTTATGATTTATGATAAAGTCCTGGACAGAAAGACCTGAGTTTAAATCAAGTCTTATACACTTATTAGCTGTGTGACCTTGGGCAAGTCATTTAACTTTTGTTTGCCTCAGTTTCCTTACTTTAACATGGAGATAATAGCACCTACCTATAGGGGTTGCTGTGAGTATCAAATGAGATAACATTTGTAGAATGCTTAACATAGTGCCTGGTAGTAGTAGTATAGTAGATAGATAGATAGATAGATAGATAGAGATACATACATGTTTACACATATATACATACACATATGTATACACACATATATTTAATCATTATTATATTTAAGTAGATGGTTTGTTAGACTCATTATTCTAGGTGTTTAGAACTCCATGTTTACATATCTCTTAAGATCCTGCCTTATATTATAGTAAATTTCTCACATGCCTCATTCCTCACACTACACTGCAGACCCCTAGAAGGCAGAGGTCATGCCTTTATTCGTCCTCACATTTCTCCTGCCCCATGACACCAAGCATGATAAGTTTTCGATGAATGTCTGTGGAGTGAATGAATTAGTTGTTAAGTCCCTTCTTCATAGATACCTAATTTTACTCTCACAACAATCCTGGCAGGTTTAGAAGGGCAGAGATCATTTTACCCATTTTTCAGGTCAGGAAAATGAAATTGCGGATCAAGGACCAAAATCTTTGTCTTTTGACTCCTCTGTCCAGACTTTCTTCCATCCACATGGTGTTTCACGATGATGTTAATGTTTAATGACCTCATCATAGCTATTAATCGTCATTCATGTTCTTTTCCCCTCATCATTTATCAGGAAGCAGAGGCAAAAAGTTCAGTTTTGAGAAAGAGAAACATAGAAGGAGAGAGAGATCCTCCTTTAAGAAAAACTATCTTTTTGTTTTCTTTGATTCAAGAACAAGGTTCACAGGAATTGGGTAGAGGCTCTTTGTTCTCAGATGGAAAAAAAATGAACCCTAAGATGAACCTTCCCTGTTTTGTATTCCTTGCTTTTGTTAGTGATTTTTCACTTTTTGACAGGGAAGACAGCCAATTACACTGAAAAAGTGACCCATTAAATGTACATTTCAGCTACTTCAGACCAGGAGCTAGCAGCACACTTTCTTCAAAGTTCCTGTCAACCTTGGCTATTAATAACTCACCAAGTGGATGACTCACATTACAAATGAGACTCCAGTGACTTAGGAACTCATAGGATATCAGAAGTAGACAGAACCTTAGAGGTCATTGAGTCCAACCTCCTCATTTTACAGACCATGAAACTTGATTGTTCTTTCTGAGTCCAGGCCCTGTTACAATTAGGTCTTCAAAGTGAGACCCATTCTTCCTTTTCTTCAAGGAAGCTGGATCTGGTAGAATACAGATTTAAAGTAGGAAGAAAGCCCAACAAGTATATTTAAAAGTAATTGTGCTTTTATTAAAAAAAAATACAATCAGACACTGTCCTGCTGTGTTTTGGAAAGCATGGATCTCTTTAAAACGCTTAGTTTATTATTATCATCATTATCATTATTATTATTATATTAATCATATTAATTGCATCCTTACAGTTGAAATGGTACTGCTTTTCTGGTCTCTGTTGTCTGAAATGTAAAAAAAGCCTTTCAATGACACGTATTTAATTATAGCTAATAATAATAATGATAATTAATTGTACAATTTTGTGTAAAATATGGCTGGTTCTAAAACAAACTACCAATGTACAACCTGCTCCCTGTGCTTCCCCAGAGCCACCGAAGAGAAAGATCCCATGAAACTGTCACTGGAAGAGTTTTGCAGAAACAAATAAACAAACAAACAAAAAACCCCAAAGAAAACTGAAAAGAAAACCCCTTTGAGATCATTGTCTTTGGTGTGAAGGACTTTACCGAAGAGTGTGTGAGATCGGCACTTTTGCTCATGCTGTCATCAACACTGTGGCCCCAGCAGAGTGTTTGGGGCCAATGGTTTTGATGCTTTGGTAAGATCCTCTGTTTCTCTGGGCTTCCCTCCCCTCCCCTGTAATGCTCTTCCCTCTGTTGTCCATGAAGTGTTTATGCCCTTTTCCTTCTGCCTTCCAGGTTCCGGAAGTTGCTGGGTCTTAGCTTCATTTCAGCAAACTGGATTGAGTGCTCATGGCCCTTCCAGTGAAACCAGTTAACGCCCTGGGGAAAAGAAAATGGTCTGAGTTGGTTTCCAGTGGGCAGACAAACACTCCATTACCATAGGATCCATTATTTCATTTAGAGGTGGAAGAGATTTCTGAGAACATCAAATTCAACCCCTCACTTTATAATGTGGAAATTGTTGCCCAGAGAGGGGATGTACCTGCTCCAAGGTAATATAGGTAGTAAATCACAGAGTTGGGATCTGAGCCATGGTCTTCTAAGGAATCTGGAACCTAAGCTCACTGCTCTTCTAACACTGGGTGTTTATGGATTGAATAGAGTAAAGTAGATCATACCAAGCCTTTACTTGTATAAAATAGGTATGTGAGGGATAAGCAGAGCTAAAAAATAGTAATGTTCACTTTGTACACAGCCCAGGAAACTCATCTGCTGCCAGAACAACTTGGTGTGGGCCACTCAGGACAATCATTCCATACAACAAATCTCACCTCGAGCTGTATAAATTCAAAAGTTCTGCTCCATCCACTGCCTTAGAGCATTGCCTACTTGGTGAGCAATAACAAGATGTTATTGAGAGAACCCTGGGCCTCCAGGCCTTCAAAAATATATATATATATTCCTATCACCTAGTCCTTGTATTATTCCTGCTGGGTTCTCTTGGGAACTGAGGCCCAGAGAAGGGAAATAAATTACCAAAGGTTATGTAGCTAATTAGTGACCAAGCAGGGTAGCAACCAGGAGAGAGCATCCAGCAATCCTACCTCTAGAGGTTTTTTCAGTACATTATTTTGCTGAGACCTGGATTCAAAGTCATGGCTTTGCCAATAACTAGCTGTGTTATAATAGGCAAACAGTTGATTTCCCCAAGCTTTAGTTTTCTCATCTTGAAAATGGATAAGATGGTTGACAAGATTATTTTCAATGTCCCTTTTATCTCTCACATTCTATGCTCTAAGGTTTCTTCCAACTATTCTAAAGTCCGTTATAGCTCTAAGATACCCCTCAACTCTTTTATTGTCAAGCTTAGACCCTCCAAGCTCTGATATTCCCAGTTATGAGATTCTCTCAATGTTAGTTTTATGTTCCAAGGTCACTTTGGACATAATATCATGGAGCATTTTAAAAATATTGAGCTATTCTGTTACTGCACTGATGTTAAAAGACAAGATAGGGCTATGACATTCTCTTGGATGTGGTATAATAATGCCTAATCTCAGTGAGCTGAAGCAGAATGGGCACTAGCCAGGTACCTGGAAAACCTAGATTCTAGAATCCTGGCCATACCAACACTGAAGTGTGTGTCTGTGGACAAGTCACTTTCCTTTTCTGGGCCTCAGTTTTACTATCCATAAAATGAAGGGATTTGGCTAGCTGTTTTTGTAAGTTCTCTTATGGCTTTTTAACCTCACTAAAGGGTTATGATCGGGCAAGCAATACCACTGAAGCCCTGATATCCTGAAGCTCCCTTTTTCATAAGTTTCCTCAAACAAGACACTCTGAATTTTTTCACTGACTGGCCCCCATGCCTAGTATGTTCTCCCTCCTCATCTCTGTCTTCTGACTGCCCCAGCTAAAATCTTTTAAGTCCCAGCTAAAATCTTACCTTCTACATGAAGCCTCTTCCAATTTCTTTTGATCATCATGCCTTCCCCCCTGTGGATTATCTCCAATTTATCCTCTATCTATCTTGTTTGTACATAGCTGTTTTTATGTTGTCGCCCATATTAGGCTGTGAGCTCTTTAAGAGAAGAAGATGATTTTTGCCTTTCTTTGTATGCCCAGCACTTGGTTCAATGCCTGGTACCTAGTAGGTACTTAGTAAATGCTTATTATTTCTAAATATTTTTATCTCCATATTTACATTTGAGAAAACTAAATCCAAGAAAAGTGAAGGGACTCCCAGAGCCATAAAGCTAGCAAGTGGTAAAGCCTGAAGTCAAACCTTGGTCTTGTGATTTCGAGTTGAATGTTCTTTCTCCTCCAATTCAGCACTTATTTTGTCACCATCTCCTAATATGGAGCACTGTGTCAGGCACATTTATCTCCCTAAGTTTCATGGCCTCCCCAGAAATTTACCTGACTGTGATTGTTGTCACCATACCGGCCCATAAGGTTGACTCGGTGACAATTCTTGTACCAGAAAGCTCCCTTGTAGGACAGAGCACAATTTGTGATGGCTGAATCTGTGTCCTTGTCATATGTAGAGAAGGACCTACCATTGTGGTAGGCCATGGAATCACCTGTTCGGGCAAAAAAAAATGAGGAAGTGAAAAAAAATGAGGAAGTATGCATTTCTAATTTTGATGGTCAATGACAAACCTAGGAATGACTAGTTAGAGAAGCAGGCAGCTATTTCACATTTAAGGTTGACATCATGGAAGGTAACTTTGAACTTGGAGACTGTATTATTGTAGTTATTTCAGAGAGTATTTAATTGGGAGTATACCAAGCAGTGAAATAGAAGATTATACTTTGAAGATTATGCTTTTTTGAAGATTTATTTTTGAATATTTTTCTGAAGATTATATTTTTTCTTAGGTAATCAGCTTCTTTATTCTCAGTATTTAAACTATTCAGATATTGATCAAGCCACTCTATGGAGAATATTCCAGGTTCCAAGAATTTAGTGGATCTGTGACTTCACTGACGTGGATATTCTGTCCTTGTCTCTTCATCCGGTGTGACTCTTGTCTATATCTTAACATGAAATCATTATGAATGTTGATAATGTATGCATATATTGACATTCCTAATATTTAGGTAAATCCTTCTAGATTTTAAGACATTGGTCAAACTGTCAGATAGAATTCACAGATATGTTTCAAATATACATATATACTCTCTCCACCTATTATCCATGCAATAAATCAAATGTATTAATGCATATTAAATACTTGGTAAGCCTTAAAGTACTATCTAAGCATCAGCTATTATTTGATAATAATGATAACATTTTTATTACTATCATTCTTGCATTGTTGTTGTTATTGTTGTGGTTTAGTGGCTAATATCTTGGCTTGGAGTCAAGCAAGACCTAGAGTTAAAAGGCCACCTTTACGACTTACTGTCTTTGTGATCTTGGATAAGTAACTCTTTGTGCCATCAAATCTACGGACTAAGTCATAGACTGTTTGCCAGTTGGCTTTGGTGTAGGGAGCTCCTCATGACCCTGAAATCACAGCTCCTCTACATATATGCCTGCATATAAAGCACATTTATTCATCTTACCACTGTATGCTTATTGACAATGCATCACATGTAGTAAATGTTAATAAATGTTTGTTGAACTGAATTAACTTAATACTTCAGTTTGTGGTTTTGTCATGGGCCCTCTCTCCACCAGTGTAGATGACGGCTGATTTCAAGTGAGCAAACATTTGTTTTGAGCTGCTGTTGTTGCTGTAACCACCTTCTGTGGTTAATCTGATGATGAGCCTCTCCTAAATGCCCTACGTTCATCCTCTGGCAACAGACAGTTTGTAACTGGCTCCTTCTCAGCTGTACCTGGCAGAACATGCAATCTCTTGTGTTATGTAGTCTTGGGGAACTCAGGGTTCTCATCACAGTCTGATAAAGCAACAGGGGAGGATGGCGGTGGAGAGGAGAGATGTGTAGCGAGCAGTCTATCTGCACTCCTCTCGGACACATTTAATGACTATTATTTTTAAGCATCATATTCTCCAGTGGTTCTTTGTTGAAAGTTCATTTCTGTGGCATCAACCTCATCTACACATGTGTTCAATTAGCTACTTGGGGGTCTCTTTGGTTTAATTTATTATTTTCCAGTTAAATTTATTGATTTCTACAGACACTTAAGCTTTTCTTCTTGGTTCCATATAAAATGCTTGCTTACTCAATGATTTCAAGATGTGAGACACTCTCCACCGAAATGATTAGGCAAGTTGTAACAGAGATTCATAGACATTCTTAATAGCTGATGCCATGGAAAGCACGTGAATGACAGGCAGATATTGATGGAATAAGGGTCTGCTTGTGTCTGGTGTGTGCTTTAAAAAAAAGTGTATAATAGTTGTTCTGGAAAAAGCAGCCTTATGAGGCTTAGCTTTATGAATGGAAACAATGCCGTGCATTTTCTCATAACTTCAGAATTGAACAGACAAAGCCAAAGCACTGCTAGGTGGAGACAATGTTTCTGTCTGCTCTGAACATTACACCTCCTGGGTATTTCAGAGGGCTGCTTTAGCATACCTTAAGCCTGAACATTTTTCCATTTACAAAAAGATTGTCAGGTAGCAAAACTAAGGGTACTTGATGTGATGTTAGAACCAAAAGGGCTCCTAATTTGGTCTTTAGTTTTCTTTATGACCGTGCTTGCTGTGTGACCTTGCTGTGAATTGCAGTCCTTATCATTTCTTTCTGCCCAACTAGACTCATCTTTGCATTTGTTTCCCCTGATATTTTGGATAGGTATCCCCTGAATAAAAATATGGCTTTCCTTTTGGGGGTTTCGACGTTCCAGCAGTACAAAATTAGGGCATTTCATCAGCCCCTCAGACTCTTTCCAAGATGCAAAGATGATTTAATTGGATCAGCTTCAGTGGGAGCATGCATTTCCTTTGATTTGTTTTTTTCTAATGGAGGATGGCTTGCATGGTACCATCTACCAGCTTTCCTTGTAATGCTCATTGTGATCAGTGGCACACATTCTCCATTGTGCTTTGATTCAGAGTTGGATCATGAAACAGAGTGAAGGCTACTTCAAACCTCAGAAAACTTCCCCTGGAATTAAGTAGTATAAGATGGGTTGCAAAGTACATCCTCCCTTATAATTAATTCTGAGTCTTCAAGACTTGTACCAGACTATGCTATTATAGTACATTGTATGTTCTTAAATACAAACCTTACCCTTTCTGGCTTGAAAGGATGAGATCTGCCCTAGAAGCCACCCTATAAGCTTCCCTTGTTTACATACTAAAACCCACTTGGGCCCTACCTGCTGTTCCACTGTAACCGTCCACCTTCAGCTTATAGCGGGACTTGGCATCTCCAACGCTGAACTTATCATAGATGGCATAAGCTGTCTCACCATGATCCTTGAGGTCCACCCTTAATTCATACTGCCCCTGGTCAGTGATTTTGTGAATGTTATCCAGCCCTGTTGGATAAGAAAGTTTAAATGAATGGATAGGAAGCCAGGGGATCATCCTCATTCCTGTAACTTCCTTTACCTTGCAAAGGGACAAGAATGTGTCTAGTACTCTCAGAAGCTTCAAGCACTGGTCTCTGAACATAGTAGGCATTTAATACATGCATAAATGAATGAATTTAAGGATGAATTCACTTTTAAGACAGAAGAACAAAAGCCTCTTCTTTAAATGGCACCTTTAATACTCAGCGGCTTTTAAATGAATTTGTTTTTAAAATTTGGACTTTACGTATTCGCTAGTGGTGGTATTCCTCCTTTTTTAGTAAACTGTCTCCACATTCCAAATTTTCAAAAAAAAAAAAGGAGGTAGAAGGGAGATAGGAGGTGGTTTCTTGATGATAGCTGCCTTTCTCAGACATTAATCATGCAATGTTCAGGGAAGGTTTACCAAGCCAAAATTCATCTTTGAGTTTCCCGAAACCAGTAGCATAGGTCCTCCAATTCTGGTAGAAATCTTGACGTCCATTACTACGTCTCAAAAATACCTATAACAGCAATAAAAGTATCTTTGAATGTTAATACAATTGAAGGAAATAGGTCACAATGAAATTATAGTGTCTTAATATTTATAAAGTTCTTTCTTTAACAACCCCATGAGATGTATTGCATAAATATTATCACTCCTGTTTTACGGGAAAAAAAGAAATGAAGGCTCCAAAGTATTGTGATTTGCCCTTGGTCACAGTGATTAAGGGGAAGAATTGAGACTTAAACTCATGTTTTTCTGTTTCCAAATCCTATCTTTTTTTCTTTGCCCCATGCTGTTCTCCAAAGAGACTAGTTTTCTTGTCTGTAGATTGGGAATGATAATACCAGGTCTACCTCATGCACAAGGATGTTGTGAGACTCAAATGAGATAGAATATGTGAAAGCCCTTTAGAAAATATAAACCCCAATACAAAAGTCAGTCAGTCAACAGTCAGTCAGGCATTTATTCACACCTATTATGTGCCAGGCACTGTGCTACATTATCATCATTTTTGGTGATGCTGAAGTTGCAATAAAGGATATGATTGAAGCCATAGCAAAAAGAAAGTCAATTCCTCTCCCCCTGATGATGATGATGAGCCATCACTTACATCAGCCCCTGTTTCAGGTGTGGGCTGCAAGGTACCTCCCTTAGTGCTCTATACTCTCTCTGGGCCTCCTCTTCTCATATGATTGTAATGCTCTACATTGGCTCTGACTGACAGAGGTCCTGTTTGTTTGTTCTGACTCACCATCATTGAGCTAAAGGCATGAAGCAATTCCTCCCCTCTTTCTTGTTGCAGACTCCCCCCACCTACCCCACCATGGGGCCACTGAGAAATAATTTCTATAAGAATTCAGTAGTTGTTCTCCTTAATAGTCTAATTATTATTTGGGGATGTGACTTTATTGGAGCTATTTGTAAATTTGTTGCTATTTTTTTCTTGTGTAATTCTCAGGGAAATAGTTCTCTCTCTCTCTCTCTCTCTCTCTCTCTCTCTCTCTCTCTCTCTCTCTCTCTCTCTCTCTCTTTCTCTCTCTCTCTTATACCTACTGAGAAGGATAAGCAGGTTTATTAATCTTTCCACTGCCTCCTTCTAGCTAAGATGAAATTTCTTTCTGTGAATAATCGCTTCAGCTTCCCCAGGGTCTAAGCTATTCCAGCATCATGAGAGGACCTTGGAGAGCCTGTATGGAAATGTGGAGACCACCAGCCACTTGATATGAGAATAAGAAAGACCTCAAGAAGTTTCAAAATGAATTGTGCTTATATCCAGGGACAAATAAACACAGGAAAGTGGAGTTCAGGGTTTCCTTCCTGCCATCTTACTGGGTCACTGATGACTTTTCCTTGAATTTCAACTCTTGTGAAAACTGTAGCTGTTAGCTGGAGCTTCACTATCCCTCTTGGCTTCTATTACTGGTGTCCCTTTCTCAACTTCCTCTCCTCAACCCCTATTCTACCTCAGATGCTACAGTCTGTCCCTCCAAAATTACCTTGTATTTATTTGTTATATAGTTATAGGTATACATCCTGTCTCTCTCAATTGAATGAATGTAAGTTCCTTGAGGGCAGGAACTATTTCATTTGTGTCTTTGAACAGCACTTGACATCTAATAGATGCTTAATAAGTACTTTCTGGTTGATTGGCTGGTTTCTTTTCCCAGGATATTATTTAGGAATAAAATTCCTTTGGCAGCTGGATAGTGGTTTTGAGATTATGCAGGTAAGAGAGGAAGCTGACTCCTGGACACATTTGCACTGATAGCTTAGTATTGCCATGATGAGACTACTTGTAGAAAAATGGAGGTAAGACATATGATCTGCTTCATTTATACTCACAATCCATCCACCTCCATCAGAGGTCATGTCGCAGAAGACATTTAGTGCCTGGGCCTTATCTCCATTCAGATAGATAGTGTAGAGGCCAGAGGCTGTTTCACCATTCAGCATTGTTTGTGAACAGTCCTTGGGATATGGGTAGAGGAGTCCAACTGTGAATCAAGAACACAGAAAAAAAATCTTATAAAGTGGACTGATTTAGGTGAAGTGAGAAGATGGAGGAACAGGGAAAAGTTTAAACTTAAATCTTGCTTATCAAAGAATTACAGAATCTTGTTGGAAGATACTTTAGATGTCATTGAATTCAACTTCCTGCCCCGTGATGAAATCCCTTCTAAAACATCATTAATTCACTGAATCTCAGAGCTGGAAAGGACACCAGAGATCATCCAGTATGACACATTCCTATCTAATTACAATTTACAATATTTACAATATCCCCAATAAGTGGACACACAATTCTGTTTAAAGACCCCAAGGGTGGGGAAAGCTATTGCTTCTAAGGATAGCACACACATTTTACTTTTGGAGAGCTCTGATTATTAGGAGGTTTTTCCTTACATTGAGCCAACTTCTGCCTCCTTGCAGCTCATTGCTCATAGTTATGCCCCCTGGGCTTAGGCAGAACAGGTCTAATCCCTCTACTTTATGAGGCAGCCTATTCTATTTCTGAATAACTAATGGATAGAAAGCTATTTATGCTTGAGCAGGGGAACACCAACAGAATTAACCCCATCATGTACACTCTTCTTTTCATTTGCATTTACACTTCTTACTTGTTGTGAAAATGGTCTGAATGAGTTTACTCCTCAGGGGTCCCTTCAAGGCCTGGATCTTGGCTGTATAGTGTGTGGATGGGCTCAGCTCTGTGAGGCTGTAGGTATCTGTGTCAGGTCCCAAGATGACTTCCTAGGAAGACAGTAAACAACATTAGGCTTTTTCCTTCTTTCTTTTTTGTTTTGCAAAGCAGAGATCCCTAATGAATAGAACTAATCATTAACTTGTGTTCTTAGAAAATTTTTTATTTTATTATTGATAGTATTTTTCATCTCTTTGTTTTCAGTTTTCAGTGCTTGAATATATAATTTTGTCGTTTTCCCTTGAAAGCATGTGTGGTCATATAAACGAATATGTAGGGATATGTATACCTAAGTGTGTGTGTTTGGCTGAATCTGTTGTTTACATTTGTCATTCTCAAAAAGAACCAATGACATCACAAGGGTAAGTCTTGACTTGCGTGTGAATTGGATCTAAGTAAGGCAGAGCTGAGCAAAGTCATCAGCCTAAAATTTCATCTGTGTAAGGAATCTCTGGTGAGGAAACTCCATCCACCATTGCAGATCAGCAACCCATGTATTTAGTCAGTTACCACAACAACTTCTTGCCTTGGTCCTTTTTCCCCATTCACACAGTCAATACCATCCTTTAGGCCCTCATCACCTCTTGCTTGCACTATTGCAATAGCGTCTTCATTGCTTGTGTCATTGCTAGTATCTCCCTTCTCTGTTACATCTTCCACACAGTCTCCCAATGCTGCCCTTTACTGAAATATTTCTAGTGACTCCTTTCTGTTTCTGAGATGAAAGACCAACTTCGCAGTCCTCTACAACCTAGCCCTAACCTGTAATTCTAGATTCATGCCCCTTTCTTGTTCCCCTTCATAATACACTCTTCAATGTAGCCCTACCAGGATGCTAATTTCTCCTTGATGTTGACATTCTATGTCCCATTTGTGTGCCTTTGTTCTGCCTCCCTGCCCCCCCCCATGCCTAAAGTCTACTCTCTCCTCCCTCTAGCATCAGGTGATGTACAACTGCCAGTGATCTTGTATTTGTCTGTTTCCATGTTGTACCACCAGTAGACTTTAAGCCCCTTGAGGGCAGGCACTATTTTCATTTTTATCTTGTTTATTTTCTTTTCATATCTCCAAGCCTAGGCAGTATGTAATAAATATACACTTTATTGAGTTGAAGGATGGGTAAGGTTTTGAAAAGCAAAGATAGAAGTCTTATCAAGAAATGTAATTGAGTAAATTACATCATTTGGCAGGTTGATTGAAACATAGGTTGCATTTAGGACAATAATAGGAGATAAGACTGGAAGGGTGGAATGGGGGAGTTTGAATGGATCCTACAGTTTAGTGGAAGATACAGGATTAAGTGAATGATTAAAATACCATTTAGTAGCCCTTCAGGGAGATTCCTCTGGAAGTGTGTGTAGACTGGATTGGAAAGAGCAGGGGATGGGGGTAATGGGAGCTGTTAGGAAGCTGTGGTAATAGTCTAGATAAGGGCTAATGAGGAAGTGATGACGTGGGCTTGACTTGGAGGTGGCCACAGATTCAGTGTTACAGGATATCTTCTTTCTAAACATGGAGGCACAACCAGGAGTGGTAACTCTTTGGCACAGATATCTGCTCTTTCTCGCAACATATTAGCTGCCATTCTAATTCGAATATGGCATTGTGGACTATCTTCCTGAGTTCTGCTGAGTTCATCAGTTTCAATTTTGAAGATATCCTTCTTTTTCCCCTCTCCCAACCCTGATACGTACAGAACTGAATGTGGAAAGAGAATTGGCTCTAGAGTCAGAGAACCTGGTTCAAATTCCACCTCTGATACTACCTGCTTTGATGACCTAGGAAAAGTCACTTACCCTGGATGTCACTCTCCTAATCTGTAAAATAAAGCTATTGGGCAATATGGCATCTGAGGTACCTTCCATTTCTAGATGTATGATCCAGTGTACTAGAATTTAAATTTGGCATCCAGGGTTTAAATTAAGTGTAAATTATCCCATTGTTCCTTTCAAAAACAAAAGAAATATATTGTACAGAATTCCAAACAATCACTAGTTCAACCATCAAAAGCTTTGTATGGTTTTTGCAGAGAGCAATGAGTAAACTACTGTCCAATCAGCCCCTGTAGGGAGAATGTCTTTGGAAGGGGCAGCACCTTCAAAATACACGGGGAGATCATATTCAGGGAAAGGGAAGACTTCACAAAAATTTGGTTGGGGTCCCAAGCTGTGGGATGCAGTGGAAAGAGCATTAGATTTAGAGTCAAAAGATTTGGCAACCAGCTGTGTATCATTACATTTCTACCACAGAAGGGGGTTTTAAAAGATGAAATGAGTTAATATGTGTGAGGTGGTTTGAAAAATGGAAAGAGCTATGCAAATATAAGGTGGTGTTTTTTGTATTAATAAATCAGCTTTTGTATTAAATCAACCCAATCATTCAACAGATATTTATTAAGCACCAGCTGTGTGCAATCTACTATTTAAGTCTCTATTTCTGTCTGTCTACCTATCTATGTATCTATCTATCTATCTACTTACCTATCTGTCTGTCTGTCTATTTGGCAAACATTTCAGAGATGAAATCCCAAATAAAATATAGCTTACTTTTCACTAATGCTACGACCATTCCCTCAAGAGATTGTTTTAGAACAGATGGCTATCTAGATAAACGCTTGTAGCTAGTGAATAGATTTCCAAAGCTGGCTAAATACTTCAGGAATGATACTGGTAATAATATACCAGAAGGAGAATGAGCCCTTGGCCCACCTCATTTGGATTATTTTAATGTTCTTTGCTGTGATAATTGGCCATGTCTAACGAATTCCAGTGAATGAATGACTATTGCTTAAGTGCTAATGAATAACTTAATATAGCTCTAGAGACACCTCCAAGAAGTAAATTATCAACTTGATGAAGTTTTATCTCCTCCTTCTCCTCCACTCCCCTCAAAAAAAAGAAAAACCAAAGTCTCAAAGGATATTCTTATAAATAATGTGAAGCTCTTCTGAGAAATCACCCTATACTATTCATTCATTCATTTACTCATCTACCATTCATTTAGCACTGAGTCTGTGCCAGGTGTTAGGAAGATTAAAAAAAAATAGAGAAGACACTATCATGTATCTTAGTTTAGTAGAGTGATCAGAAAAACACAGATAGATAACTATAATATAAAATATTATGTGAAATATGTACTGTAGTTGTCATGCACCATGGAATCCCCTTTTTAAGTCATTTTTTATTATATTCATTGTCTTTTTCAATCAAAATAGAAATGATACCAACACCATAGTTCTCCTTTATGTATTATTTTTTGAACAGGATTTGCAACATTGGGTCCTCTATGTATCTGGGACAAGTCAGGTATGAACAGGAAATGTCCCTGGCTATTCATTTAATATCTGTGAACTTCCTGAGTCCTTCATGAATGTTACCTTGAATGTATATGAGCAAGCTGCTGTCATGTCTTTCTGTATTCATTACATTGTAACCAGATAGTTACTTATCAGTTGCCCATAGATGTTTTAGGAAAAGCTTTTCTAAGCAATTTAGAGGCAGGTTGGTATTAGGATAATGACAAAATGAAGACTGAATGTATATCATTATCCTTTTCACATGACTTTATTTTATAAAGAAAGTCATCTCTACGTATATGATCTTGTATAGCTTACGATACTGATTTTCTTAGACTTTAGCTGCATCTATCTGAGGAAGAAAGTTAGATAGGGAAAACAAATGGCAATGGAAGGATGCTTAGTGGGTATAAATAAGCTGCAGCATATAACCAATGATGACCTTTCTGGAAGAAAAGACATCATCAAAGACAGGCTTGATTAGAAAAGGAGGTGTCTTGTTTGTATAGCATGAGGGATAACAGATGGACAGCTTGAACCAGAGGAAGGCTACCAGAACATTGGGTAAATTCTCCAGGGAGGTCATGAAAAGACATGGACAAGAATTACACAGGATACAAAGGTGTAGATGGATAGGTTGTGCACTGATGGGAAAATATACACATATGCAACCACAGATCCACTGACTGATCACTGTAAGAAAAGGACGAGGGTATTGCTACTTCCCTAGATTATCTTGAGACTTACCTAATTATATCATACCTTCCCTAGTTATGAAATTTCAAGTAAAATTATGATTTTTTTTACCTTAAAGATAAGTAGCTACTTTTTTCCTATACTTAAAACATATATTTTAATGTCAGTGAAACTTTTTTTAACATCTTAAAAATGTAAGTATGTGTTTCTGTGAAGAGGCAGAAGAGGAACTATTTCTCTCCTGAACAAAACATAAAGTACCCAAGGACCACCAGATTCAGGGAGGGCCTATAGGATCTGGAGTTGAGTAGAATAGCGAGAGCACTAGACTTTGAGTCAAGAGACTTGAGTTTGAGACCTAGTTCCAACACTTATTGGCTGCGTGGCCCTTAAACCAGTCATTTCTCCATTGTGTCTGACTCTCCAATGACCCCATTTGGGGTTTTCTTGGCAAAGATACTGGGATGGTTTGTCATTTCCTTCTCCAGCTTATTTTACAGGTGAAGGACTGAGGCAAATAGGTTTAAGTGACTTGCCCAGGGTCACACAGCTAGTGAGTGTCCAAGGCCAGATTTGAACTCACAAAAATGAGTTTTCCTGACTGTAGGTCTAGCACTCGATGTGGTCCTTAGTGAGTCATTTAATTTTCTGAGCCCTGGTTTAGGAGGAACAGTTCTCACTATGGGGATAGTGCTACTTGTATCACCTACTTCAAAGAGTTGTAGTAGTGATAATAATAGTGATGGTAGCTAGCATTTATATAGCTCTACAATGTGCCAAACATTGTGCTAAGTGCTTTATAAATATTAACTAATTTCATCCTCACAACAACCTTGGGAGGTAGATGATATTATCTCCATTTTATAGTTGAGGAAACTGAGTCAGACAGAGGTTAAGTGACTTGACCAAACTAGTAAATGTTTTGAGTCAAATTCAAACTCAGGTCTTCCTGACCTAGCACTGACCTAGCACTGTTCACTGTACCACCCAGCTGCCTCGAGACAAGGAAAGTACTTTTTATTTACTTCTCTGTAGAAGGATGAGTTGTTATATAATAATAATAACTAACATTTTATAGAGTTTTAAAGCTTGCAAAATGCTTTACATATAATACGTCATTTGATCCTTACAACAACTCTATGAAATAGGTATTCTTATTATTATCATGACCATTTTATAGATGAAGATACTGAGGGTAAGAGAGTTTAAATAATTTGCCCAGGGCTACACACCTAGGAAGTATCTGAGACAGAATTTAAACTCATCCTCCTGACTCCAAGTACAATGTTCTATCTACTATATCAGCTATCCGCTTATTTCTCTTTTACATAAGAAACAATCCGAATGATAAATAATGTCGGCGACAAGTTGTTCAGAAAATCCAAACACAATTGTACCTTTATGGTTCCATCCACAGATTCATAGATGAGGAGATACCCAGTAACAGGTGCACGAGGAGGCCTCCATTTTAATAGTGCAGTTTCTGATTGAACCTCAGTTGCCACCAAATCTCTTGGAGAATCTAGGTCTAGAAAAGACAAGGTTTTTAATAAGAAAGGAGGCAGAATGATGCATTAGAATATCCTTGGGCTGGGAACCTGGAGACCTCCATTGTCAATCTTACTCATTTACTAACTCAGTGTAGGACTTTGCTCAAGCTCTTTCTCTCTCTGTGGGCTTCAGTTTGCCTCCTTGCAAGATGATAGAATTGAACAAATGATCTTGAATGTCCCTCGCTATACTCATACAGCCTAAGACAAATAATAATTGCCTGTGATGGTTCCTGAAGGGGGCCAATGGCAGAGAAGATGGCAAGATACCAGTGCCAGGTAGAATAAGAAGACCCAGAACATCTGGATCTCACCAATCATCCATGATAAGACTTGCTCAGATGGTACAAGTCTAAGGTGAATAGGGAATATTTGCTTGGGGGGGGGGTTTCAAAAATGTCTTCATGGGCAAATTGAATGGGCTATCTGAGTAGTTTATGTTTCTGTACTTGTTTGTGGACTCTTGAATTCTTCATGAATTATACAACTTCTATAGTGGCCAAAGTAAAGGTTGTCCAAAGTCCAGAAAAAATAAATTGATTGTGACTAGAAGTAGTTCTGTAGAATAAACTTTCTATTGGTGGTTGTAGTAAACTTGATCATAGATTCAGGCTTTGTCCATATGCTGTAAAACATTAGGATGCTAGAGCTAGAAGTGACCTTGGAAATCATCTGATCTAGCTCCCTTTCCCTACCCTTAATTTTACAAAGGTAAACTTAATATGGAGAAATAAATGATGTGAAATCATTCAATCAGATGGACCAGTGGCACAGGTCTCATCTTTGTGGCTTTGATTGATATTCAATACTGAAAAGAAGAATTTACAGGGCACTCACATGATTTCCAAATTTAAACCCCTCTTCCAGAAATGTATAGAATAAAAGAATCTTGGATTGTGAGAACTGGAATGGATCTTAGAGTATATCTTATGTAAATCCCTTGATTTTGCAGATGTAAAACCTGAAGCCCAGAGAAGGTATGGTAGAGCCAGGACTAAAATTATCTGAGTTCCATAAATTCACATAACGACCAGAGGATCTATTCTTTTCAGAAAGCCCTTGAAACTTGGGAATAATTGGACTTGGAAGGGGGAGGTTTTAGTAGAAGTATGCTGATGGAGGCATAAATTAAAATCTCCTTGAGTTTCTTCAGGAGCTTCCCTACTTGCTACCTGTGTGACCATAGACAGCTAACAGCATATGGACCTTAGTTTTCCTCATCTGTAAAATGGAGTTTTGATCCATAAGGTCCTTTTCCTTAAGCCCTAAAATACTGTGAGTCTTTGGTGAAAAGGGCAGGTGGAAATTGGTGTTGGCACTTACCACTGAGGAATGAGATCTGGGAGAACACAGTCACCATTTTCATTAAAGTTCACAAAAAGATTGTAATGTATAAAAGTATAATGGGCACCTGGGAAATCTTGCTTGCAAAGATCTCTTCAAAAGTTTCCCTGCATATAATGTAAGTCTTTAAAATGCCGCTTTTAGGGTCAAAGTGGTCTGATCTCTACTTAAAGGGCTTTCCAGTTATAGTTTCCCTAGTCTGTTGAGAGAACAAGTTTATTTCAGTTAAATGTGGAATAGGCTTGTAGTGTATTTTTTGATGTCTTTAAAGAACAGGCATTAATGGTTTCTGTTGCTGCTGGTATGTGCAGTTTAACATTGGACACAAGGAAGGATTAATCTCTAGGCAAAGCTGTCAACATTAATTAGTACCTGTTGTGAAATGAGTGGTGATCACAGAACTTTTCTGGGGCCCCTTCTCTGCAAAGATCCTTAGCGTATACTCTGTTGCAGGCTCAAGGTCATTCAAAGCATATTCCACTGTGTTCCCAGATACTGTTTGAGTCACTTCTGGCACTAAACATCAAAGACATGAATACGGACAGTTAAAGTGCAGTTTGAGACATTAACCGTATTGGAAAGCAGAAAACTCAGCTCCTTCGAAGATGAAAACCTTTAGTGACCCTCTGGGGAAATCCAATTTGATTTCTGAAGGGACTCATATGCCTACATTTCTCTCAAGTCTGATACAAAGGATTTATCATAATGAAATTGGATTTTTCTGGGCATGAAATCAGAAGGTGAATTTGGGGACAGAAGATGCGTTCCACATGTTACAGACCTGAGTAGTTCTTTAACCAGACTAACTTAAAAAAATGGAAGGCAGTATAATAACTTTGCAAGTAGATTTCCTCCTCCTTAGGTATACTACATCTGCACTATTTCCTGCCTTCTTCCATGGGCCAGTTCCCTTGCCCTCCTTAATTGCTAACCCTTTCCAATAGTTTGCCACTCTTAAATCAACACAGTAAGTGGAAGGATCAAAAATATCTACTGGAGAAGATGTGATTAGTTATTTCCCTTCGTCTTCCCTGCTCAAGACACAGTCCCACAAAAACCAAACCACAACGATATAGATGTTAGAGATATATCTTCATTCCTGCCCTCCTGATTTTCATTAGGTTCATCATGATTTCTTTTGGGTCTTGGTTCTATGAATCAACATTTATTCTCTTGGTTTGGATTTCTGGGATTATAAGAAAACATCCTAGGGATTCAGAAAAAAAATCTCCCTTTCTCTGCCTGCACTTATCATTCTTTTTAGCAGTTGCAAAGAGGAAGAGGAATAAAAAAAATCAAATCTTGCTGCTGCTGACTTCTTCTGGAGACTCTATGTGGAGTGGTGGTGTATTTTGGCCTTCCCAGATCAGCTGGGGTCTGTGGGCCAAGCTTCTGTGTCTCCCACTTCCTCTGCTGGAGGTGAGTGATGTCCAGAAAGCTGTCCTCTTCCAAAGAGCCCCTTCACTTTGATGAAGTGATGTGGGCTCCATGTAGGCCAGAAACTTGGAAACTTGGACAATCAGAGAGATGCTAGAGATTTTCTTTTCATTTTTTCACCTGGATGGAATATTCCTACTGAATTCATTTGATGAAACCACAATATTCTCGTACTTTGCTTAACATCAAGCAGAGGAGTATGGGTAAAATACTCTAATCTTCTGATAACCTCAGCCAGGATTGCTAAAGAAAAAAATGGAGACTTTGGAGCAATGTCCTGTAATCCAAAATTACTGACCTGTTGAGCTATTGCTTTTTCCTAAATATGACAGTGAAAAGATGGAATGTCTGGTGGGATGAGAGAACTAAGTTTTTTAAGTGCCGTGGAAAGAAGGGAGAGAAACTTTGCCATGTGACATTACCTTTGTCCCCAGCGTAGGAGATGACGTAGTTGTCCACTGTAGCAATGGCTGGCTGCCACATGGCCAGGGCTTCAGAGTCGGTGATATTAGCTGCTACCAAGCCTGATGGGCCATCCAGAGCTGAAGAGAAAGAGGGAGCTGTGTCAGAGAGATCTGGATAGGTATGAGCCTTTATTTCCTTGTTTTCCAAAGAAAAGGTTGGACTTAATGTGACATCTATTGCCCTTTCTGGCTCTAGTATTCTCTGTCCTAAGGTTCCTTCCAGCTCTGATCTTCCGAGTGCTTTCATTTCAATACCAATATTTATATTGTGCTTTAAGGTTTATAAAGCATTGATCCACATCATCATCCTGGAGGCGGCTGCTATTGTTATCCCTATTTCAAACACGAGGAAACTGTCAATAGTCAGTAATAGTCAATAACCATGAGGTAAGTACCTACTATGTGCCATGTGCTGTGCTAAGTGCTAGGGTTACAAATACAAATAAAAAGGATAGTTCCCTGCCCTCAAAGAGCTTATAATTGAATGGGTTGGGGGAGATAACAGAGGAAAAGAAGCTGAAAAGATCAGGGAGAGGGGGGCATGAGAGGTCATTAGAGGTTAAGTGACTTGCCCAGGGTGATATAGCCACTCAGTGTCTGAGGCAGAATTTGAGTTCATTCTCCCTGACTCCAAATACAGCACCCTATCCACTATTCCTGATGGCACCGGGGTGGGCCTGGAGTTAGGAAGACCAGAGTTCAAATCTGCCCTCAAATAATTAATGACTATATGACCCTGGGCAAATCACTCAGCTCTCTGTCTGCCTCAGTTTACTCAAATGCAAAATGGGAGTAGTAATAGCACCTACCTACCAGGATCATTTTGAGGGCCAAATGAAACGTAATTTATAGAGTGCTTAGCACAGTGCCTGGTACACAGTAGGCACTTGGTAAAGGCACATTTCCTTCCCTATCCCTTGTAGCTGCCTTCTAGATTCTCCTGTGTCAGTGATGGTACTAAAACCACCTTACATTTTTGTTCCCTGTACGAAGCTTATCCATTCATGGAATATTAATGTTGCAGTGGAATCTTGAGCGCCTGGCACAGTATGTTGCATATAGTAGGTGCTTAATAAATGTCACTTTTTAAAATTTAAGGGGGCAGTCAAGAGTCAGGGAATAAAAGATGTACTGGGTCGCAAATATTCTCTGTTGCTATGATATGAGAGAGGATGCTGTCAGAAAAATTAAGATAAAGCCATGGGAAAGGACACACTGCTTGATGAAATGGTACCTGTTGTGAGAGTTCCTGTCACAGGCTCACTTTCCTCAAAGCCCTTGATTGAGATGATACTGACAAGGTATTCCACTCCAGGCATCAGTCTCACCAGCCCAGTTTGAGTCTTGCTTCCATCCACTGTCACCACTGAAGGTGTTCCTGGAACATAGCAAAAGAAACAGGTATCAGATGAGCCCTGGACGAGGCTGGAATCTCTGCCCCCCTTTTAGGTAGCTGTCCACACACACATACATGCATACACACACATGCACATGCATACATACATACACACAGCAGCCTGTCTTTGAAATGCAACTATACATTTTTTTAAAAAGAAATTATTTCCTTAAGCTATCATTTGCTTCCAGCTTTCCAGTGAAAAAGCTTTATTTTCCTAAAATGTTTTTTCCACTGGTACAAATGCCAAAAAATCTTAGGTTGGAGAGAAAAAAATCTATAAAGTTACAACAAACTTAAAATGGCAGGTCTTCTTTCAGGAGTAGCTTGGCATGTGGTACAGTTTATTTTTTCTTCTCAGAATATCTTCCACTGTCTCTGTGTTAGATGTTCTATCCACCAGACATGTTGGCCTGGGTGTTATAAACATACCAGTTTCTGCCTGAGAAGGTCCCATCACCGACTTAAATCAGATGAGATAACATATGCAAAGCCCTTTGTAGACCTTAAAGTGTTCTATAAAGATGAACTATTATTAGCTATTATTAACTCAAGAATTGGGACTCTGCGGATACCATTAGACACTGTATAGGGGAAGAGAGTCATTATATTTGGCATCTGCTTTCTTCCAGTCAACAATACTGAGAATTTTGTGACATCTTATTTCTATGTGCCTTTTTTGTAAAAATGAATAGAATATTTAATTGTAATGGTGAGTGGAGGAGGGGTCCATAATAAAGTCTTCAGCTGCTTTTGCCTGGAACAAAGGCATTTTGGGGCATAGAGCCCTACAGGGTTACTTTGTAAGAAAAGTAAAATGACTTTTCTACATGTGGTTCTGCCAGTTGATAGGTACCTGGCTCTTAAAGACTGATGAACAAAGAGTATATCTAGGGAGTTAGTACTTGTCTACATTTAGGTGTGACCTGGAGGAATCTACCCACTGATAGACACACAGTTTCCTCAGATCAGGAGCTTTTAGGGAGGTGGGCCCTATAATTAATACCAAAGCCTTTGTCTTACTAGTTTTAAACCACTGAGATTTGGGTGTCATGAATGGAAGCCTACAATATCTTCAACATGTGAGAAGAAGGTTGTTGAATGAGTTCATACACTGGGGAGAAGGTTGGATTAAATGACTTTTAAAGTATTCATCCTGCCTTGCCTTTCCTTAGTCTTTCCCCTAACCCAGGGCTGCCCAGACTCCATACCAGGAGGTCCGATGGGAAGTGTGGCATGCCTGCTCACACCACTTGTATGAGCTAGGAGTCACCAATTGTGGTGAAGTGGAGGACCTCTAAATCCTGGCATTCACCTAAGGTCTTCTGGGCCTTACCAGCTGTCATGCTTTTCCTTTTTCTAGACCCACAAACACTGAACATTGCCATCTGATCTGCTGATGTACCCTAAGGACTCCCAGAATTTGCTATTTGCTGGACTTAGATTTTTTGTGTCCCCCAATTAGAATAAAACTCCTTGAAAATGGGGATTGTCTTTTTTTTTTGCTATTTGTATACCTAGCGCTTAGCATAGTGCTTGGCACATAGTAATCTTCAGTAAGGGCTTTTCATTCATTGATTCATTGATTCATTCTTCCATGCTGTTATTCTAAGATCCTAGAGTTTACCAAGGCCATTTTATATAGTAGCTCTCTCAGAGTTAGTCTCAAAAAGGAGGGAAACAGGAGGAACTTTCTTCCCTTTGGTAAAGATCTAAAAGGTATCAGATTCCTTTAACCGATTTACCCCAAATTTCCAGGGTCCCTCAGTTCTATCCTCTCAGCCCCAGACTCTCTCACCTCCTGCAATGGGAACATATGTGATCCGGAAGCTCTCCACCTGTGATGTGGGCGCCGACCAGCTAACAGTGGCAGAGTTTTCAGTGACGTCGGAGAAGGAGATTTCTTTTGGTGATCCCATGGCTGAAAAAGAAAGAGCACAACAGCAAATGAAAAAACAGTCTGAAATGCTGCCCAGCAGTCATTCTTCCTATGACAGCAATCATTCTTAGCCTTTTATCCTGAGAAAGTGAACCATAGAGATTTCTGTCCATGCTGAGTCCTGCAGAGGCAAAATTCCTTCATCTGAAAACAGAATTAGGATTTTATTAAAAATATGATTCCTTAGTTACAATTTGATGTCTGCTTTTTATTTAGGAAGAATGAATTCTATTGTTATGCTATACAGCTAAGGAAAGGAGGAAGTCTCATAATTCATGGGAACATCAGCAATAGCTGGTGATGTGTGTGTGTGTGTGTGTGTGTGTGTGTGTGTGTGTGTGTGTGTTTACAATGAGAAAGATCTGGGCATCCAGGAGGTAATAGGAACACACTTAGAACTTAATCTAGGGGAGAGAAGGGAGGGATCTTAGAGAGAGGAGTGTGTGATGAATTGGGGACAAACACAAGTTTTCCTAACTTTGTAATTCTACTTCTGTGCCTGTTCTGTACTGATAGTTCATAATATCATAGGACTTTTAAGCCTAAAGGAAGCTTAAACAAAATACAATCCAACCTCCCATTTTATATATGTCAACCGAGCCTGGAGCTAGGAAGAGACTTGCCCAAGGATATGTTTCACAACATTTGCTCCCTAAAAGTCAGCAGAACTTAACAGGATTAATTTAGTAGATGCTGTTGGAGGTGGTGGAGTAGGTGATGCCCTTTTATTATATTTGTAGTTCTTCTGGCAAGGCTAATTTTATCAGGATCAATACTAAAGTGCTTAGATCTTCTCAGGGAAGAGAACCAGAGTGTCAGGATCTATCACTGACTAGCCATGTGTCCTTGGGCAAGTCATTTCCATATCTGGGCCTTCTTTTCCTTCTCTGTAAAATGAGAAGGCTAGACTATATAATTAATAAGGTCCTTTCTAGCTCTAATGACTATGAACCCACAGGGGGAGGGGGGAGACTTCCTAGCACCCCTCCAATAAAATCACATTAGTGATTCTCTAGAATCAGGGGTTCGGAGCCTGAAGGAATCTTAGAGATCATTTTCCAGGAGTGGGGAACCTGTGTCCTTGAGGTCACATGTGGCCCTCTAGGTCCTCAAGGGCAGCCCTTTGACCAAATCCAAACTTCACAGAACAAATCCCCTTAATAAAAGGATTCGTTCTATAAAACTTGGACTCAGTCAAAAGGTTGCACCCAAAGACCTGTCATATGGCCTCGAGGCTGCAGGTTCCCCACCCCTGGTTAGTTTAACGAGAGCTAAATCTAGTCTAACTGGATGAATCTGGAATGCATTTGTCATGTAATATTATGAACTATTGTTGTTGTTCATTTGGGTCGGACTCTTTGTGACCCTGAAGAGCATAGCATGCGGCTGCTTTCCATGAGGTTTTCTTGACAAAGATATTGGAGTGGTTGATCATTTCCTTCCCTGGCGCATTACGGCAAACAAGCTTAAGTGACTTGCCCAGGGTCGCACAGCTAGTAGGTGTCCAAGGCTGTATTTGAACTCAGATCTTTCAGACTCCAAGCCTAGGCACCCATCCACTGAGCCACTTCGCTGCCTATAAGGAACTATACTCATCTGTATTTTTAAATCGGATCTTCCTACCAGATTGCAAATTCCAGCTGAGTAGAGTCTGTATCTTATTTAAACCTGATATGTCTACCTCCCCTACACTTTAAGTGTGGTTCTTTGTACATAGTAGTCACTTAAGAAATGTTGGTTGAATGAATGGGTGGATGAATCTAACCCAGCCCCTTTATTGAACAAGTGACAAAACGCAGGCCCAGAGAAGGAAAGCTACTGCCTGTCCCAAGGTCACATACCAGTTGGGGCTAGAACCCAGGTTTTCTTGACTCCTTGCACTTTTTAAAACACTACGTTATCTGTCTATGTGTAAGCACTGCCTTCTCTGTGAGTTACTGGAAGACGACTACAACATCTCTTAAGAGGCAACTTGGCATTTGTAGAGAATTTGTTTTATAAAGTTGGTGGAAAATATCAGGGAGTTGGGGAGGCAGAGCTTTTAGAATGAGAAAAAATGGCTTCTCCTGATACCTGCTACCCATGTTTTGCCAAATAGAGAAAAGCACCAGGTCTTAGGAAAATATGTTTTGACAACTGCTCCATTTGGAGCCTTTGAGTGACCCTTGGGGGCTACCAGAAAAGAGCTGGGAGCTCACCTCCCAAAAGTGGGAGCTCAACTAAGGTTCTGTTTTGGCCTCCCCAATAACATGTGTACTAGATCTCCCTCCAGGGCCCTGAAAAAATACAGGCAAACATCCCAAGACCTCATGTTCCAAGGAAAGAAAATTCTGTTATGGGCAAATAGAGTGGACTAAAGGATGATGAGAAGGGACGTTATCCCTCAGAGGTACAAAGAGAGGATGAGCTTCAAGGACAGAAAGAGCTTAGTTAAGATGTCTTGTGAAAATCTACGCTTTAAAATGGCCTATGGAAAAAGAGAAACAGAGAGACACAGACAGATGAGGTGGAACAAAGCAAGAAAGAATAGGAATATAGATGAGGAAGAGGGAAAGGGGGAATTATCCCTTGGACTATTTCTGACATTACCTCACTCCCTCTTCTTGCCAATACACGCACACACACATAATCTGGCTGTGAAACCTATGCACATTTGTGGTCCCGGAGAGACAAATCAAATCAATTCTGCCTTCCTTTTTTTTTTTTTAAATCTCATTCTTATTCTTTCTTTAGAAGCATGAGCCTCTCTCTTGAAAACAAACAATTGAGACAAAAATAGCAATCAAAAATAAACTTGAACATGTCCTGTTTATAAACAGGGGTCAAAATCATGGTTTTCCCTTTTATCTGGAACCTTTTTTATGAAGGGTGGGGATGGGGATGAGGAGCAAGAGCTGGACATGAGACTTCTCCGAAAGGCTCTGGAGGGCCCGGTCTTGGAGATGGGGGAGGTATTGTCTTTCATGATTCTTTAAACATCGTCAGAATAACCTTAGAGCACTATTCGAGCACTCATTTTCCTTTGTGAAGCTCATTCCATACTTAATCACATCATGTAAGTATTAGTAATATAACCATTTTACAGATGAGGGAAATGAAACTCACATGAGATTGAAAGATGTGCCTACAATGGCCCATCCATTGTAAGAGCCGGGGTCTGAATTCATGTTTTCTTTCCCCTCTCCCACATGGCCTTTTTTTTGGAGTCTTCACCAGAGGCTCTGCATTTCATCCCTTCTTACAAGCATGTAGTCACCATTCATGGCATAACTTTTCTGTAGTGAACTCTTGGGAAATTTCTGGAAATTCCCAGCAGAATATAAGATCCGAGGGGCAGGTGCTGTTCAAATTGTTTTCTTTCTATCCCTAGTACAGTGCCTTGCACATAGTAGGCCCTTAGTATATGTTTATTGAATTAAATTCAGCAGAAGAGATCACAGATTCAGAAAGAGAATGGATTATTGTCTAGTCCAACTTGCTCATTTTACAGGTGAGGAAACTGAGGCCCAAAAGGTTAAAAACACTTGCCCATCATCACAAAAGTGGGGAGCAGCAGCTTGTTAATTTCATAGTCCACAAAGACTCTAATCTTTTCAGGTAAAGTTCTAATCTGCCGACAAAGGAGGACCCTCTGAAAAATTTCCCTTTGGGTTTGTTCTATGATTCATAGATTAGAACTCCCTTTGGGCGATATCTCTTATGAGTTGTTTTTTTTGAGTTGGGACTCTTAAAAGCAACCAATTTTAGCATTAGCTGAGAAAGAATCAGCTGCAATAAATGTCATTCCTCTAAATCTCTCTGAGGTCAGTAGAGGAAAAAAAGCCACAACCCCCAGCTATTTACCATAAATACCTTGTGAGTCAGTTAAGGTTCTTCAGTGAATCACGCTATAGTTTTGTTATGTAGCTTTTTCCTTTCAAAAGAATTGGTGGGATGAGGTTGAAAAATGGAGGCACTCAGAGGCAAAGGGCTAGGTTTGAATCCTGACTGGTGAATCATTTCATTTCCCTAAGCTTCTGTTTCTTCTTCTATAAAATGGGAGGATTAGACTTAGTTGAATTTTAAGGTTACTTTTATTTGCAAATCTTATGATCCTTGTTTACTTATAGGCATAGATTAGGGAAAAAATTGTGAAGATGAGTTCAATTAAGAAAAGATGCATGCCCTGAGAACCTCTACTTCATTATCTGAGTATTAGACTAAACATATCAATATCAACAAGAATGATGACTCATTTACATACTATTTCACTCACTTAGAAACAAAACAAAGCAAAACAAAATGACTGCTATTACAGAATTAAGCAGCACTCATAATTTGAAACCATCTACCTCTCCTCCCTATTAAAACTTTAAAATATAATGCACACAGATAGCACGCTATCATCCGTTCAGGCATTTAAGACTTGTAACCCTCTGTGAGAGGATGTTTGTATATTATCTGTCTTTTAAAAAATATAATATTTTTCCCATTTTACAGATGAGAAAACTGAGGCCTAGAGCATGAGTGACTTTCTCAGCATCAGAGAGGTAATATGTATAAGAGCCATTTGAACCCAAGCCTTCTGATTCTCAGTATAGTATTTTTTTTTCCTTGTGTCATACCATCTTCCTAGCTGCTACAATGGGGAAATATTTAGTGTTGTGCCATGGGCTGCTTAAATTAGTATTAATTTTAAATATTGCATATGGAAAATAGTGATAGAATAAGGTGGTTTGGTAATAAGGGCAGATGTATTATCTTGCTTTTCTTACATCTACTATAGATATGACCTAAGAGGGTATAGATGTTAAGCAGCAACATTGCTGAAAGGTTGTTTTTAGAGATTTGTTCAATCATTTTTCAGATGTGTCTGACTTAGTGACCCCATTTGTTACTTTTTTTGACAAATATAATGGTTTTTAATTTTCTTCTCTAGCTCATTTTATAAATGAGGAAACTGAGGCAAACAAGGTTAGGCTACTTGCCTAGGGTCACATAGCTAGTAATCTTGTAAGAGCTAGATCTGAACTCATGAAGATGAGTTTTCTCGATTCCAAGGCCAGAGCTCTATTCACTATGTAGCTGCCCCGTTTTCAGAGATGCCTTCAATTTCTTATTATCTCCTCTAACTTCTCACATCTTTCCATGATGGCAATAACAATGCTGATATTAGTAGAGAGCTTTAACATTTACAAAGAACTTTGTAAACATTATCCCATTTGATCCTTACAACTACCCTCTGAAGAAATACTATCATTATCCCCATTTTGCAGAGGAAGAAACTGGCTTAGATAAATTAAGTGAGCTCAAATGTATAACCCTTAAGTACAGGCAGTAAGATTTGAACCCTAGTTTCTCCTGAGTTCTATACTCTTTTCACTCTAATATAGTAATTCTCTAATAATGCCTTTCTCCATAGAGGCAGTTGGGTGGTGCAGTGGAATAGAGCATTGGGCCTGGAGGTCAAATGTGGTCTTATATACTTAACTGTTTGACACTGAGCAAATCACTTAACCTCTAAAGGTTTACCTCAGTTTCTTCAACTGTTAAGTGATGATAATAATAGTACTTACCTTGTAGGATTGCTGTGAGGAGCAAATGAGATATTATTTGTAAAAAGCGCTTAGTGTGCCTGGCACATAGTAGATGCCATAAATACGCTTATTCCCTTCTCCTCAAACCTCCCCCCAATTCATTTATACCTATTCACAAATAATAATCTATGGAATACACATGGAATTTTTCTATTAACCCAGCATTGTGTGATTTAAATACATAGGAAAGGAAGTAGCCCCATCTCCATCCCTCTCCCACCACCTTGAAGTGAAAATCATTACTTAAAAATTAGAATGAGTGACACCCTTTGCAATAATGAAGCTCAAGATAAACACAGTTGGTCCTCTCTCTCCATGTTAGTCATAATACCTGTGGTTGCAATGGCATTGATTGGCTGGGATCGCCGTCCACTGATTAATCCATAGAGTTCAATATCATATACTGTTCCCTCTTTGAGACCTGTTACGTCCCTGGTACGCTCGTGGGCTGGTACGATTATTTCCAGTGGATCAGCCTGCTTTTTAGTATCCCTGATTTTAAGAACAAAACTGTCGAAGACCCCGTCATCTGCCGTCCAAGATAGACGGAAACCGTCTGGGGTGGCATCTGAAACCAGAAGGTTGTCGACTTCTGGTTCTGCTTCTAGAGGGGAAAAAGAGTGGAAGAGGAAGGACAGAGAAAGTTATTTTAACGACCAACTGTGCTCTTCTGTTCTGTGAGGATGGCAATATGCAGTGATGCCCCAGGTCAGAGAAGTGAAAGTCTCCTAGTTACCAAAAAATAAATGTGTTCAGACAGAAAAAAAAGTTCCAACCGAGCTAGAGTTAGTACAAGTGCCTGTATGCATGTGTGAATTTTTTCTAAAATTGATGACTCTAAGTCACATCTGGACACACACCATTTCTCTCTTCCATGCAATATTAAACAAGTTAAAAGCAAGTAATTTATTTGTTTGTTCTTTATCTTCCAGTGGCTCTATGTTCATCCTTTGCGAAACCTTTCGGGTAAAATACAAATAAACCCGTGCTAATGAGCTGCATGGTGTCGCTCGTGATCATTTTCCTTGTTTTTTTTCCTGCTAGAACAAAAGTTTTTAGAAGTCCTTTCTCTTTCGACTTTGTTCTAGAGACTGAATCAAGACTGAAAAATAAGACAGTCCTTTGAGAGGTAGTACTGAGGTTTTCCCTGGTACTAGTAAGGCACTGTATCTTTGAACCATAGGACCAAAGGGCCCACCTTGACTTTGCCTTAAAAGGGACAGATTTCCTCCCTGGAAAAGCAAATTTGTATTGTGATAATGATTAATGCTGCATTTCTCAGGCATGACCTCTAAATCATGACAAAATTATGGATTTAGTCTATGTTTAAGAATATCTCCAGTGTGTCAGCTTCTCCCAATGAAAGAATTTTGTGTTTCAGTGTCCAGTTACTATTACATTTGACAATGTTCTATCAATTAAGACTTTATAGATGGCAAATGTTATTGACAGGTTTTTAGAAATATACCAGTCAGGTATATTTCTTTTGAGAAGGCTGAAATGCATCTGGGGACCAGGAAAGATGATGATGGATGAGTAGGATGTGAAACAGACACTCAGCCGAGAAACCTCTAAGGCATTTTGGAGGCAATATGGTGACATTTCGACCTTCTCATGTCAGGAATATAAGATAGGACAGAAGATAAGGGAGAATGCAAAGGACGTATGAATGAACTGGTCCCATCGATGAAACGTACAGCTGTGATGAGGACAGAAATGCAGAAGCCATGGTGATTTGGCATATGGACTGCATGAAATGTCTCCCAAGTGAAAACATGGGGATGGAAGAGAAGACTGAACAGAAGAAGAGAATGGCTCACTTGAATGGAAATACCTGTGAAAACCACAGCACTCAAGGGCTTTGTTTGGTGCCCTTGGGCCAAGCCGAAAAGCATAACCTCATAGCCAATGCCAGTTATGAGGCCTTTAAGCTCCAGTTTCCTCTGGGCTCCTGAAAGTGTGAACTCCTGGGGGTCCAGCAGCTTGCCAGAATCCACCACCATTACTAGAAAGCTGTCAAAGGCATTCTCCAATGCCATCCAGGAAACTGTGAACCCATGGGGATTAATGTCGGAAATGGTTAAGTTTTCCAGTAGGGGCAGGGTCTCTGAAAGAAGGGAGGGTTGAAAACAGTACAGATTAGTGTCATAGACTCCACCAAAATAGTCTTAAATCTTCACAAAGGACAATACATGGCAAATCTTTAAATGTCACTAGATGTCAAGTATTGACAGAGTAGCTTAGGATAAATTTGAGAGATAGGGTCCATCTCCTCCCACCCACCAGAATTTTGGTTTTGAATCCAGTTGACCTGGTTGAATCCAGTTATCTGGTTTCTGTGGGCATTTTCTTTTCTCCTTCCTTATTTCAAGTTTGTATTTTCTTTCTTTCCCATTCTGAATAAAGTAGTATTGATACAATTATGGGTGGCATATCTCATAGACTAAAGTGTACCTTTTGAAGGAAAATCAGTTAATAATGGCGAGATTTGTATTTTGTACAGTTGCATGTAGTATATACTTAGTATTTAAGTATATAGTAGATAATGACATAATTTTAAGAGAAAGACTCCCTGTCACAAAAGTTAGGCTACTGTCCTTTTCTCTCCCATGTTGACAACTTAGAGATGACATTTCAGAAACTAGCTAAAGGGTCACTCGAAAAATGTCCAAGGTACTTGGGAATACTCTCACTTTGGGCAAACAAGAAAATGACATGGGGTAGAACCTCTGCAGTATATTCAAGAAGAGTTTCAAGAATGGGGTATCTTGAGTTTTGTATTTTCAGTTTAACCAAGACAACAACAACAACAAAACAACAACAAAACAACAACAAACCAAACCCCTTTTTTGGCTCTAAAACCTGATTATTGAAAGAGAATTTTCTAAAGTGTTTGAGTCTGCTTGGCTTCCTTGATAATGGTAGTCTAGGGGAACATGGCTGAATCTTTAGGCATAAAGTATGTCTCTGGACCTCGGTGTTATCCTGAACGTTAATTCTCCTTGTCCAAGATGGTAGAGTTGAAGGTATATGATCACAGAATTTAAAACAACAAAGGATCATCTTGTCCAATTGCCCTACTTTTGAAATGAGGAAACTGTGGTCCAGAAAGGAAAGTGCATGGCCCAACATCACAAAGGCAATAAGTGACAGAGTTTAGATATGAATCTAGGTATTCTGACTCTAAATTCAGCATGATTTTCCTACTGTACCATGTTGCCTTCCTGGGCTAAATCATTATCTGTATTGATGCTATGTTATCCCATGGAAGCATTGCTATTTTTTTCCCCAAAGAATTGGATTTTTGAAGGGGGGGTGGAGATTTTCTTATTCATTCTAAAAATAGAGTTCGGCAAAATCTCTTGGCTAATTGAAGTGGATTTTATTTTATTTTTTGTCAGGGGGAGGTTTAGGGGATATTGCGGGTGGTTCTAGACCTAAGATTCTATCAGTATAGGAAACTCCCAGTCAAGAAACTTCCTCTACCAATGTAGCTTTACTTCCAGTCTTGGAGCTAGGTGGGGGCAATATTGAAAAGTTAAATGACTTATTCGCTTATTTAGGGTCACAGGATTAGCATGTGTCAGAGGTAAGAACTGAACCTAGCTCCTCATGACCATGAAGCTTGCTTTCTATCCACATGACCTCTCCATTGGACACTATGCTCTGGATATTTGAGGTTTGGCTACAGATGGGACCTTAGGAAGAACTATTGGGCCTCTTGAAGTATCAGACTTAGATGCAGAGAAGAACTAAGCCTGTTATAGATAGAGCAGCTGGTAACAGTGCCTTATAATAACAGTCTTTTTAAAAGCATTGTCATTCCCTCAGACTGTGGTGGCATTTTGTTTTTGTCAGGGAGCCAAGAGTCTGCTAAAATATTGCTACTACTCTTCAGAAGGAACCCTACTCCAGCTGCTTTTTGAGGATATTGGACAGACAACAGTACTGATTGTTCTTGATCGCTCAGAAGACTGAATCTCCCTCCCCCCCATTCATATCTATTTCCTAGGAACTCTGTCATCTCCTTATCTACAATCAGAAATAGATTTCCCTACATCTACCAATGCGAAGGTGATGAGTGGTCAAGAGGTGGCCCTGGCTCTCAGGTACCCTCAGCTAAACTTCTGAGAGTAAAATGTTGGCTTTTATTATAAATAAGCACACTTTATGTCATTCATTAGTTTTGAGACTGTGGTCCCAAGAGGTGGGTACAAAAATAATTTTTAATATATTTAGTACTGAATACAATCTATTTACTACTGAATACAGTACAATCTTATTTACTACTGAAACCCACTGCCACCAAGCATTTAAAAGACCCTGAGACATAAGCTGAGTTACTCCACTGTGAACTCCATTCTTTTTGCCCTCACTCTTTCAGCCAGAAAAAGTGAAGACTGGTGGTTTTTAGTGATGGGGCTGGGTGTGGGGAAGGGCAGACCAAAGGGGAGGATTAGGCCAAAGTGATCACTAAGGCAGTGGTTCTCCAACTTGTGGGTCTCAGAGTCCCTTTATACTCTAAAAATTACTGAGCACCCCAAAGAGCTTTTGTTCATGTGGATTGTGTAAATATCATTTTGGCATTATTATTAAAATAGTTTTGACTTCATGAACACCCTAAAAGGGTCTTGGAATTGCTGCCCTAGAACATCCTTGGTCATGCTCAATTTGGAGCACTCTGCATGCACAGTTGAGTAGAAACACTCAAAGAAATAATTCTTAATGCTTAAGGCTCAGTCCTAAAGGCTTTGACTTAAAGAAAAAGAATTAAAATAAACATATGCTTTCACTTTGTGAAGAAGTGTATCCCCACTCCACCCCCTTTTTTTCTGGAATTGGATTTCCTCTGTTTATTTTGAAACACTGGTTGTTTATTTTGAGATATTTTGCATAAAGAGATTTTTTTTAAAAATGGTAATATTTCTGATAAAGGCTAAGATGAAACTCATACACTTTGTAAACAAAACTTTTCCTGGAAGACATAAGTCATCTTCTTCCCCTTCATGAATGGAATGTTGCCTCCTTTGGAGGTCAGCTTTGCCCCTATATTATCATTTAGTATTATTTTTCATTGTTGGCTTGATGGTGGTTTTTCTCTCTCCCTGTCCATTTTTGGGTATTTTTTTAAAGTCTTGAGTGCCTTTATATTTAACACTCAGAGTGGACAACCTGGTAATTTGGTCTTTGATGTACAAACTGAAGGCTTTCCCTATCTTATTTTTTTGTCCTTTATTCTACCTGGGAGGTTTGCATGAAGCAACATGTAAAGGGAAGGTCTCTTTGATAGGATTTTTATTCATTAATAATAACCCTCCACCCTACCCTCAACCCCAGGAGTTTTGTTCATTACTCATCTTATGCATATGTTTTTTTTTTTTCCTAAGGAATTACCATTTTCTGAGTTTAGAGGATTATCTGAGCAATGAATATACATATCAGATAAATAGCAAAAAAAAAAAAAGAAAGAAAAGGTTGTTTTTTGTTTTTTTTTTGTTTTTTTTTTAGATTATGCTTTTAGAAAAGTATTCTTTTCAATGGTGGGGAAAACATTACCGAAAAGTTCCATTGTGCAGAACTGTGCCTGGGAGGCCCTTTAAATTTAAATAATGAACCTAAATTTTCCTCAGACATTAAAAAACTTAATGGAGCTTCCACAGATGCATAATTTAAAACAGGCACTGGGAGGGAATTTAGTTAAGTATGTGTGAATTAGATGATGACTTTCTTCCCCCACTTCCCTGCCCCTCTACCCCATGTTAATATATGTGAAATTTCTCTTGCTCCCAAAGCATGTCTGCTCTAGAAGTTGGATGTCATTTCATCCCCAGAATGGTGAACTAGCCCATCTCCCCTTTGTTAAAAAAAAATTCAGAGCAGTAATTCCTAGGGAGTGAATAAGGACACTTTAATAAGGTCCAGGTTGACTCATCTATTTCCTAATTCTGATCCTAAATGATCTCTTCTAGGTGTTTATGTTAGAAAAAGATGGTTTTCCTGTTGTTAAAAAAAGGGGAAACTATTATCTTTCTGGAATAATTTAACTTGAACCCACCCTAGGCAGACTTATGAATTGAAGTCCTTTCCACTCTTAGGATTTACCATTACTTATTTTTCATAAATATTTAAATATATTTATATTGATTGTACCATCTTGTTGCCAGAATGATGTAAGCCACACACAAGTCAGACTGGGGAAATTTAGTATCCCGATGGAATGTCCCAAGAGGTATTCTCCCATAACTGACTTTGAAGAGAGAATCTTGTTCCTTAATCACCAAGAAGAGGAGAATCAGGCTAAACAAGCCTAAGTAGGTTCTAGATATTGAATGTATAGTGAATCATGTTTCTGCCTGGAATGAGCATAATGGCACTATATTTTCTACAAGCTAGAATTACAGATGGAAATTCTGTGATATTAAAGACTTTGAAACTAGTACCTGTCGTCACAAAGGCAGTGAGTGGCTTGGTCTGGTCACCAGCCCACGTCGTTCCCCTAATGCTAATGTCATAGCCAGTATTATCTACCAAGCCTGTGATGTGAGCGTGCTGCGTGTCTCCTGAGACTGTGTGCTGCTGGGGTTCATACAGAGACTGAGAATCGCTAACATTGATGACAAACTTTGCAAAGAGCCCAGCACTTGTGGTCCATGACATGTTGAAGCTGTCGGGGGTAACATTGGTAAGAATTAGCGGGCCCACCTGTAGCTCTGGTTCTGAAGGAAAAGGAACAAAGGCAGAAAAAGAATATTACTCTGGGAAGGGATAGAGGAGTGGTAAGCATTGTCACAACATTGAAAGACATAATTCCTTTCCCAGTCCGTGTCACTATAGAGGGCATCTCTAGGCTTTATCTATACCTACAAAGCAGAAGCACATTGGTTATGAAATGTTGAAGAGTACCATGATCTCCAACTGGTAATAGGTTTTTATATTGGTGCCTGTGATATAATTTGCCTGTCTGTGTAGGAAAAAAACATGTTCTAGTTCATCAAACGTGATGAAAATCGATTAGCTACATATGTATATGTATAAAAATACATATGTAACCATATAGAAATATTTTAATATCTGTACATATATTATCTACATAGTAACAAACATATACAGATATACTTAAATTTATATTTAGAGATCTTATATATTCCATAGTTGTTGTTTTTGTTGTTGTTCAGTTGTTTCAGTTGTATCCTACACTTCATGACCCCATTTGGAGTTTTCTTGGCAAAGATACTGGAGTGGTTTGCCATTTCCTTCTCCAGTTCATTTGACAGATGAGGAAACCGAGGCAAATAGGGTTAAGTGACTTGCCCAGGGTCACACCACTGGTAAAGGTCTGAGGCTAGATTTGAACTCAGAAAGGTGAGTCTTCCTGACTGCAGGCCCAGTGCTCTATGCACTATGGCACCACCTAGCTGCTTCTACTGCATAGTATTCCTTTATACCTTTATATTGCAAAATATTCCTCTATAAAAAGTGTTACTCTGATGCCTTATGGTAGCATGGATATGGTCAAGGTTAGGTCAGCAGACTGCAAGGTCTGGTAGCTCCTACTAAGCTTAAAAAACTTTACCTAGGGTCCAGCTACAGAATGTGTATCTTTCATGCAAGTACCAGCCTGCCTAAGTTGGGAGATGCTTATCACCAGCTTGGTAACAGGATAATGTAGTTTTTGGCCCCTACAGTCTTTAAAGTCCCTCCATTAAGATGATATGCATTGGTGGAGGCAATACCCTGGCTGATGAGGTCATAGACCTATGAAGTCATAAAATCAGGGCTCTGTTAGTTTGTGCCTTTCAGGTCTTTTGTTTTTGACAAGCTAAAGGCCATATCCACATGACATATTTTGTTTTATATTTGGCAATAAAGCAATTCAGAAATAAAGAAAATTCCATTTTCTTTTGGTGCCTTGTATATATACATATAGGTGTATGTGTGTACATATATACGTATACACACACACTTTTATAGAGTATTTCATCATTTGTTGAATCATTTGTTATAAGCAAAATAATATCTCATAAAGAAAAATTGCATAAACTAATATTAGGAGAACCTTGATTAAAAGGAAAAAAACCCAAAAAAAACTAACATCATAGTTTTAGACCTAGAAGGAACCTTAAAGGACACACAGTTCAACTCCCTCATTTTACAGATGAGGAAACCAAGATCCAAAAAAGGAAATGACTTGTCTAAGGTCACCCAGGTAGTTAGTATCAGAGCTGAGATTTCACCTCTGCTTCTCTGATTACAGATTCGGTGTTTTTTTTATTAAACCATACCTATCAAGGGTAGTAGTAGGAAAACAAGAAATTTAAGATAGTAATGTCATCTGTAATGCCTTTGTATAGCTATGGGCAAAAATGACATTTAAATTTAAGCCCCAAACTCACCAACTACATAGCTGTCTGATTCCTTGGAACAACTAGATCAAATAAGAATTCATGTTGCAACGCTCCTCCTATTGCCAAACAGAAGCTGACAATGCCAAAATTTTCAAAATGTAGGGTCAGTCTTGCATCTCTGCCCCCAAGACATCCTGTATGTGCTCATATTGGTAGAATGGAATTGGAAAGTGCTCAGAGGGGCAAAGACTCAGAGAAGGGGTTTCAGGGGGAAGGGAAGTCAGTATCCATGCAAGGGAGGAATCATCTTCCATCCACTGTACACTCCCACTCTCTCAACTCCCCCAAATACATTCCTTTGCATGCTGCTTACATCCAGGAAAGACGGACTTGATAGGATGGATTGGGTGTGGGAGGATGCTACATGCACCGCTACATTCTCGGAGATGAAGACTGGTATAAGAAAGGATCTGAGACCTTAAGAAAGTTACTGATGGAAACAAGGTCGTGCTTGCTAGAAAAGGAGCAGACTGTCTGGTCAAAACAGATACCATGTTGGATAGTTAAATATACAAATGCCAGGCAAAGAGGAGTCTTGGTCACAGCATTAGCCTAACTGGCTCAGTCCATGCAGTCGGTGGTTTTGCTGTGTATGTTTTCTTAGCATGCCACGTGAAATCCCAGTCCGTGGTCCAAAGGCCCAGTAGAGAAATGACATTATTCCAGCTGAGAAATCAGAACGCCATGCACACATCTTCTTTGTGTATGAGATTCACAACACATTGCCATGATTAGAAAGACCACAGGCAGATGAGGATGGATTGTATTGGAAGGATTATGAAGAATATTCAAAATCAGATGCAAGGATGTTTGAGAAATTCTACTGGGGCAAGTCAGGTTAATTGCTCCCAAATGCAAAGAGCCTCAGCAGATGTGTGTATGTAGCTAGGAAACAGAGGTTGCCAGTGGATTTCCTTAATTCCTGGGGCATTTAAAACCTTTTCTTGGGATTTTAGCTTATCTGCTTTCAAAGTACCCTTTGACTGACCAAGTCTGACAGACCTTCATATTCTTTTTTTCTCTTACTTTTCAGAAGCAGAATAGGGCAAGGGACTTATGGATATTTTTTGGAGCTGTATTCAAGAGAAGGTCAACAGACAGAGAAGAAAAACAAGAGAGAATCCAGTAAAGTGAAATACCTGTGGTTGCCTGGGCCATCAGGGTCTGACCATTCTGCCCGCCAATCAGCCCATGAAGTTGGACAGTGTAATTAGTGGAAGCTCTAAGGTCGGTGATTACAGAGCTTCTCAAGGCCCCAGGCACTGTGTAGACCACAGAGTCCAGAGGGAGGTCAGAATTCCTAACTTCTAAAACAAAGTTATCAAAGGCTGCCTCCTGAGCTTTCCACGAGAGGGATACACTGCCCGAGGTAATGTCTGAGACAGTGAGATGGCTAAGAAGAGGTTCGGCTACTATGGAGAGGGGAGAAAAAAATAGAAAAATATGTGAATTAAAGCACCACCATGAGATCCAAGTTCTAAACACAAAGGCTAAATCCATAAAACTTGAGGCATTATTCCCTCGGGAGAAAAATCAACCTTTGTTGAAAAATTTTGGGATATTGAACAACAAATATGCATAAGAGATAATTCCTGTGTTTTTATGAATTTTGGGGGAATATTTTCTTTCAGAATAAGATGCCATTAACCATTTATTGGGAATAGAGGAGCACTCACAGGACCCTCTTGCTTTCTATCCTTTCTCTCTGTGTTCAAGAATGCTGGCAGGAAGGGTGTTACCCCAAGAGTTCCTGGGCCAATCCATTTGATGACAAATGTCATATGCCTTTGAATTCCTGGTAGCAAAATGCCAGTGTACATAGACTTAAATCACATGAGTTGTTGTAAGGGCTTTGGAGTTAAAAGCACCGGGACATAAAGGCAATAGAAATGGCTTGAGTACAAGTGTTAACATCCATGTTTTATGATTAAGGAAAATGATTCTCAAGGAAGTTCAAAGGTCACTTTTGCCAAAGGTCACTTAGCTGTTCACTTGGTGTTAGAATCAAAATTTGAACCCAAGGCTTGTGACTCCAAGTCCAGCAATCTTTCCACTACACCATGTTTCTGTATGTGTAGATGAGAGCTTTAGTTTCATTCAAAGACTAAAACATTAGCTAATGCCCTTTCTATTCATTCGGAAAATTCTACTTTATGACCAACACACTGAAACATTAATACCCAGACCATGGTAACTTTGAGGCTGTATATTTTCCAGTGTGTCCCATCATGTGGTTTTGCCTGGAAGGGAGATTCTGCAGAACTTCACTTTACTACTGTTGGGAGAAGAAAAATGTAATAGTCTATGTGAAGTTGGCATCCCAGTCCTGATTCATCTGAACCTAATCAGGGATTAAAACTTAACCATTCACTCTCTGATGGGTAGAGGGCCATAATGAGGTAGATAGAGGGTGGCTGAACCCAGCCACATAAATATAAAATCCTGTAAATCAGAATGGGAAGAGAGAATTGTTAGAAGGAGGGGTAGGTGCATAGAGCTGTTGTAGATGCCATACTTATGACTTGAATATGGACACCAGGTGCTATCCCAGAGAGGTAGACAATAAAGTCAGCATTAGAGAAAATCCCTGAGAAATGAGCAATCCTTAAAGTGCCAGAGATATCATATTCCAAAGACTCCAACAACCTATTACAAGCAACAATTTCAATGGTAAATGTCTCAAAAGCTCCATCTGTTTGTTGTCCAGGAGTGGTCAAAACTATCAGGAGTAATGCTGGAAACCTTTAAGTCCCCAATTTCTTGTTTCTTTGCTAAAGAGGGAAGGAACAAAGGGGAAAAGATTTTCAATTAGAGCCATTTCATCTTAGAGCCATTTGGGTCCTGATAGCGAGCTTGCTAAAAATAGATGCAGGTGAAATTAAGGGTCTGAATAGTTTATAATCCAGGGGGGAAAAGTTATCTCTGAGAATAATGAGGAAGTTGAAAAAGGAAAACAGGAAAGTTGGTATAGCAGCATTCCATGCTCTATGCGATATTAGGTCTTGCCAAATGGACTTCTGGGAAGTGGAGAACGCACTGAGACTTCTGAATAAGAGAAGCAGATTCTCACACCCCACATTTTTTCAATTTCTCCATCATGAGATGGATTTCAGCTATCTTTCCAAAGATATAAGTTGAAACCAAACTAGTAAGCTTTAACCAAGACAGAGGTTATCTTGCCCCAGGCCTCATTCCAAGGCTTCCTTTGCTTTGGAAAAGATACTATCTTAGAGATTCTGACACCATTATCCTCCTAAAGATACTATCTTCAGATGGTTATGGCTCAAAGGGAATCTATAATCTTGTCAGTGTATGTTCTCCTCTTTCCATCAGTCATATAGAAAAAAGAGTTTGAACTTCTCTCAGCCAGTAGATAAAATTCGGCCCCTTTCTTCTTCCCATGTGGCTTTAAAATATCTTTTCTTCTTATCTTTCCTAAGTGTGACTAAAAAAGTATCCAGTTGCAAGCCAAGTTAGTTTAAGCCCAATCTAGACCATTCCTTTCAGCCAATGGGGTAAACCTGTCTCTTAATGTTTCCACCAAGTTTCTTCTGTACAGAAAAAGAAGAATCTTATCACAGGGGAATGTCTCCTAATTAATAAAGCGGTGGGGTAAGGCTCATAAAGAAATTCCCAGTAGTTTTGGTGAGGCACGGATCAAGTCTGATATAATTTTTCCTCTGTCGCTACAGCTCATTAGGAATGGAAACACTGAAATTTATTGGAAACAAAAACAAAACTAAAGGGTCTCCAGAATGAACAGATCTGAAGTAGCCCTGTATTTCTCTGTTGTGACCTATGACTTCATGGACTTCAGGAAAGAAATGGATTGTAGGTAGGATTTAAAGCATACATCTACATCTTCGGCATACATAGAGTTTCCCTGACAACAGCCTTTTGAAATAGGTAGTGTATCTGGGAATGGCTTGGATATGAGACAGCACCCACCTAGCTGTAATAACCTGAGTAAATTAGAGCTGCTCCCCTTCCAGATGTTGTCGACATACCATGGTTTCCCAGGGTAGGTGGAAGCCAAATGGTACAGGCCAGAGAGCCTGACTAGGTTTTCATCTGAGTTAATCAGGCAATGGTGGGTATATAGGCTAGCTTTCAGACACTAGTTGCAGTAAACATGATGATGAGAGTAAATGGGAAGGAAAATCACACAAAAGCACACTAATGAGTTTCAAACCATTCCATTGGTATAAATGGGATGAGGAATAAGACTGAATAGAAATCACTGTTTCATTTGATCAGGCCACCCAGGGAGCCCTGAGTCCCCTGAAACGGGCCCAGAGTGAGATACTAAGTCTCCCCAGGGGCCAGGCACTGGTGACTAAAACCCCTAAGGCCTAGTACCCTTCCAGAGAGGGAGGCTAGCCAGCAGGTAGAACTATTGATTGTTTGATACTCATGAACTTGTGCAGGCTGCCTTGCTAATGCTGATAGAAGCGTTATGCTAATTAATGACATTTCCCTCTGGTACAGACTTGAGTCATAATTGTATTCCAACTATTTGCCAGTTTGATATTCCAGTAACTGTTAGTTGCTGTGGATAGCTCAGTATAGAAGATGTGCCCTTGGAGTTATTCCATTCTCTATTAAACTTGGTATATATTAAAGAAACATTTCTTAAATTTGAGAATCATGGCACCCGTATCCCTGAAGGCTGCTGAGATATTAAAATGGCATTTTTGCCAAAGGGTCTCTAAAGTTAAATGATCTGTGCCTCACCTAAACTTGCCAATGGTAGCATGGTAAAGATTCTTAATCTCTGGGTAGGGAATGCAGATTTGTTGGCTAGCCTATACTCCGAGATGCTTCCATGACAAGAGGCCATCTGTCTAAACTGGTCTTGGTTCAATCATGTTTACTCTTGATTTTCAGCTTAAATGCAGGTCAGAGGGGTCAGAAAGCATCATGCCTCCTTTCATTCAGCCTCCTTGCAATTACAACTGCCCCAGGACACATGCAATGCATCACACTCCTCAGATATTAGAGCTTGCCAGATCTTTAGCCAAAAGGCAGAATTGAGTTCATATATGCAGCTGGAAAAGGAGAGAGGTTTGCTTGACCATTCCTGCCTAAAAGGAAGTCAGATCTCTGGAGAGGTAGAATAGTTTATTGAGAAAAAGGTACCTGTGGAAGCTTCAGCAGAAAGGGATCTTGTTCTGTAGGTCTGAATCACCCCATAGATGGTGACTCTATAGGGGGTGGCAGCTTGGAGGCCTGTGATATTCACAGCTCTCAGGCTGCCAGACACTGTGAGATTCTGAACCTCTTCCAACTTGTTAGCCTCCTGCACCTGAATGACAAAGCTGTCATAGGCTTCCTCTGCTGTGGTCCAGTTGAGTCTGAGGGCATCCCAGCTAACATTTGTCACAGTTAACTCTCCCAGTTTAGGGAGCTCCTCTGAAGAAGGACAGAGAATCATTTAGTCAGTCACATACACGTTATAGAACCACAGAATCTCTGAACCTGAAGGGACTTCAGAGGTTGAGTCAGACCCATACCTAAAGAGCAATGCACTTTATGATACCAGATACCCTCAACGGTCATTGATCTGCTGCTTGAAGACTTCAAGCAATGGAGAACCTACTATTTCCTGAGGCAACTTCATTCCATTGTTAGGGAGCTCTGATGGTTAGGATGCTTTTTAAAAAAAAATGTATCAAGGCAGAAACTGTCTCCATGCTACTTTTAGTTCTTTTTAATTACTCATAAAGTCTTTAAATGTTTAGTTCTCCTCCAAGTCTTCTCTAGACTTAACACCCCTAATTCCTTCAACCTCAAATGATATGGTTTCCATGCTTCATGAAAAGTCCTACAGTCTGATAGATGGAGGTCCAGCTTTCAGTTAATTTATTTTGCCAATATAGGTAAATCTGGTACCTCACTAATTTATAGTACATATTCCTATAGGGATTTGAAATTAAATGGAGAGGAGTCCAGATTAGGAAAAGGCAGAACAGTGAGTCATTCTAATGTGTGTTCTTGTGTTGTGGGATGACATTATAAGGTCTAGTCCTTTACTTGAGAGAGCTCGTCTTGTTTCTGACATTGACATTCATTAATTTACCAAAATTGAGTTTGTAAAACCAATTTGTACAAAATTTGACAAAAGTTGGAAATCGTCTCATACGCCTTTTTTCCCCTTCAGCTTGAAGTGGAAGGGAGGTGCCTTGATCCAATGCTCATTGATTCCCTTAAGCCCTTCATTCACATGACTTCTGATAGAGTTTGGGATTTTGCTAAGGAATCCCATGTCAAGATATTCCTTAGCAACTTAAGGCAATTCAATCTGATTTCTACAGCTTATTTAGAAATAATAATAACTATGATAATAACAGCAATAGATTACATTTAGGTAGCACTTTACAATTATTATCTCATTTGAACCTTACCACCACCCTGGAGGCAGGTGCTCTTATTATCCCCATTTTACAGATGAGGAAGCTGAGGTAAGCTGAGGTTAAGTGACTTTCCTGGGGTCACAAAGCTAGTGAGTGACTGAGGCCGGATTTGAACTTGGTCTTCCTAACTCCAGACCTGCCACCTAGATTGCCCAGAAAGGTTTAGGAGAATGCTTTTAAACTTGCATGACCTAGAGAAGGCTTTGTTCCAAGGCCAAAGGAAACCTCTAAACCTTTTCAGGTTTATTCCTTTCTTGAAAGAGAAACAAATCTACCTCTTTAAGGAGGTATTACCCAAGTCTGATGAATTTAAAAGGAAGTACCTGTGGAGGCTTCAGTAGAAAGAGGCTCTGTGTGGTAGCCTCCCACCACACCAGTGACGGTGATTTTGTAAGGGGTGGCTGGCTTGAGCCCTGTCACTTCCAGAGAGTTCAGTGCACTAGCCACTGTGAGATTGTGCATTTCTTCAGGGTGATTAACTTCTTGCACCCAAATGACAAAGTTCTCGTAGGGCCCATTTGCTGCAGTCCAATTGAGTGTGAAGGCATTCCAGGTAATTTCTGAAACTGTTAAGCTTCTGAGCTTAGGTGCCTCCTCTAAATAAGGACAGAGAGCTAGTTAGTTATTCAAATTTGAAAAGTCATTGAAAGGGACTAGGGCATGGTCTACTAAGGGCCATTTTTTCCTGTATGAAGAATAGTCCATGTTTCTGTTTTTGAAGTACTCTTAAAGGGACGTGATATTATGAACATGAAAGCAAGAATGTCAGTATTTAAATGTTAAATTTTATCTGCTGTTATGAAATACTGGGGTGTAACTGCAACATGGAACTTAACCCAGGAAAAAAAACTAATAATTGGGTGCATTTTAAAAGATCACAGGATCTATTTGACCTCAATTTCTCTTTTAGAGCTGGTCCTGTGACCCCAAATAAGCAGTTGACATTAGGCAATAGATAAGACTTTAAATTTTCAGGGAAAAACTAAGATTTTTCTCTCAGAAAAATTAAAATAGTTATAGTGCAATAGAATATGACTCTTTAAGTTCACTGACTAATTAAAATTTTCTTTGGGAGAGAGCTTTGGATTCTCTTTGGGAAGATGAACACGTTTCCCAAAGGTGATGGTAGGAAACTCAAAACACCAATACAAGAAAAAGCCATGGGATAGAAAGAGAGCAGGTTGAGATCCTGATTACATGATGATTATGGAGAAAGGAAAGTTCCACCCCAAAGTTTGACTATGGTCTTCCTTAAAAGTGGAACCTGAGGAAGACCCTAAAACTTTGAATGTCTCCCCCATCTGTCCTAGTCATAGACTGATTTGTGACTATCTCATTGGAATGGGCAACTCTGAGAACAGGACACTCTTTGGTACCTGTGGTGACTTCAGCAGAAAGGGGTTCAGTGGTGTAGTTCCTGCTCACGCCATACAAGGTAATAGTGTAAGGGGTTTCAGCCTGGAGGCCATGAACATCAACAGACTGAAGTTTGCCAGATACTGTGAGATTCTGGGCTTCCTCCAAATTGTTAGCCTCCTGCACCTTAATGACAAAGATCTCATAGGCCCCATCAGCTGCAGTCCAGTTGAGTTTGAGGGAATCCCAGCTAACCTTGGCCACTGTGAGGTTCCCCAGCTCTGGAACCTCTTCTGAAGAAGAACAGAGAGAGTTATTGAGTTAATGAAATGGCAAATCCACACAAGCCCAAGGATTCAAGTGAGATGGGATGCTGCTTTTTTCATGCTGATCCTCAACATTCAATCGTCAGCAAGATTTAAGTACTGTGTAAATGCTTGGCATTAAAAGATCCTGCTTTCTTACCAATAATTGGAATTGAAAGACTTTTATGATTTGCTTGCAACTCCCATTTTGGGAAGATAAATAGTGCAGACTTTGGTGTTTTTGTTGCTTAGGTCTCGCCTCCTGGCTCTTAGAAACCCCTGAAGGCTTTTTCCTTAAATTAGAAATTGTCTTAAACTCTTTGTGTAGCCTGAGCCCCTCCCCTTTGAGACTGATCTTGAGTCATACCTTGGAGGAGAAAGCTGGCCCATTTTTGAAGAGGAGGAGGAACATAGGTAATTTTGTAATAAATTATGGGTAATTATGACTCTATCTTAAATTCTCCAAGTAAGGGAACATTAGAAAGGGGAGAGAAAGCAGAGATTATTCACTGAAGGTCACTCAATGTTGGGCATAACTCAAAGATGTGGATGCCAGTTCAGAGGATCTTTGAGGTCCACATAATCCCCAATCGGGGGCTGTCCTTTAAGAATAAAAGCAAAGAATGTTAAATGGATTAGTGAATGCGTCCTGGATACCTGTGGTGGCTTGAATAGAAAGAGGGTGTGTGCTAAAGCCCCGAATCACCCCATGGATGGTGATTCTATAAAGGGTGGCAGGTGTGAGCCCAGTCACATGCACAGATCTCAGTCCTCCTGGGATGGTAAGGTTCCGGTCAGCCTCTTGCACCTGAATGACAAAGTTCTCATAGTTCCCATCAGTGGTGGTCCAGTTGAGTCTGAGAGAATCCCAGCTAACCTCTGTCGTGGTTAGCTCTACCAACTTGGGAGTTCCTTCTGAAGAAAAACAGATAGTTAGCTTAGTACTGAAACTGCAAATCAAAAGTGAACATGATCTGATCCATTCAGGGAGATCTTTAACATTACATTCAGGGAAAGACAATTTATTCCAATTATTTTGTTTGCCTTTGGTGATAAACTTTCAGGTTATGGCTTCCTAAAAAGAGTTTAGCAGCTGAAGGTTGAAATGAGCAACTGGTTTCCTTGATAGAGAGAACTACTCCTTATTACAATCAAATGTATAAATTTAATACCATAACTCCTTCTACAAAAAAGACAGTAAATTATTGAGTGGTAAATGTTATCATATCTGTAAAGGCTGGGCGATTGGTGAAGAAACCATGTTTTCAATGTTGGTCCCACCCTATCAACCTATCTGAGTTCTTAGGTAGAACTTTAGATAGATCTTAGATGGAAGTTATTAGACTTTGCCACTTGTCCAAAAAGAGAAGGACTAGGTAGTTTGGGTTGATAAGTAATAAAGTACCTGTAGAGGTTTCAGCAGTAAGGGGACTTGTTCTGTAGGCCTGAATCACCCCGTAGATGGTGATCCTATAGGGGGTGGCAGCTTGGAGGCCTGTGATATTCACAGCTCTCAGGCTGCCCGACACAGTGAGATTCTGAACCTCCTCCAACTTGTTAGCCTCCTGCACCTGAATGACAAAGCTGTCATAAGCCCCATCTGCTGCCATCCAGTTGAGTTTGAGGGCATCCCAGCTAACATCTGTCACGGCAAGGTTTCCGAACTCTGGTGCTTCCTCTGAAGGACAGAAAGTCAGGCAGTTAAAGATTAACAAAGGCATCTTGAAGGAGAGAGATCAGAAAACAATACGCTGGGTACTTTTCCGTATGAAACCATTTCATCTGTATGAGTGGATTGATCAATCAAACCTAACTTTTCTGCCTATGTGTGCGATGTTTTTGTTTCTCTATGCCTTGCCCTGGTTAGAAGGTAGAAAAGGGAAAAAAAGTTAGGTGAAACTGCGGATTTCGGATTGGGAAAAAGAGGATTTGAATGCTTATTTTGTTAATGATCATCATATCCTTATATGAGGGTTGAAAATTTAGAACATTTTCTAGGCATAGCTCCCCTAGAGACACAGTGTCTCATTGGTATGCAAGTGACCTTAGGTTTTCAAAGCTAATGCCAAAGGAGCTCAAGTTTGGCCAAGTCCTCTCAAGCTAGAAGGTCTTAACTTCCTGGCTCACAGAGGCATATCTATCTCTTCAAGGATGAATCTTGAGAAAGGCTGATTCCTGGAAGCTTAGCCACTAACTTATGAGGGATATTTCTGAGGCCATGTTGATTTATAGGGATCTCTAATATGGCATAGGAGGGTTGCAATCTGTGTTACTTCAAGGACAACAATAATACTTACTAATATTTATATAGAGCTTAGTATGTGCTTGGCACTGTGCTACGTGCTTTACAATTATTATTAAATTTGATCGCCACAACAACCCTGGGAAGGAGGTACTATTGTACTGAGGCAAGAAGAGGTTAAGTGACTTGCCCAGGATCACACAGCTAGTAGGTGTCTGAAACTGGATTTAATGGTGACCAGATATAGGACACTTTAAAGTTTGCATAGCCTTACACAGGTTATCTCAGTTGATCCTCCCCACATCCCTGCAAGGTAGATATTATTACTAATCCCCTTTTAGAGACAAGGAAACCAGCTGAAAGAGATTAAGTGATTTACTCACAGCTACACAACTCGTGAGTAGCTAAAGCTGGACTTGAACTCAGGTCTTTCTAATTACAAGTCCAATTCTCTTAATCATTTTGAACCTTAACAGCTTCAGGAGTACTGATCAAAAGATGACGAAGAAATCCATTAAAAGTTCAAGTATTATTCACCTAAAAGAGCAAAACCTCTGGACTTTTCATGTTTTAGCAAATGTCTTTTTCTCAGCTCAAACAAGGCGTCCTTCCTATTTTGCCAAGAATTTAGTCTATTATATTTTCTTCTATATTTTGAAGCCATCAGACTTTTGAATCCCTTTCTTTCTTTGCCTTTACAATCTTCTACAATGTTTCTATCTCATATTGACCCCTTTCCTGAGGATTTTAAAAATATGTGAGTTTCAGACAAATTTACAAGAACTATGCCTTGCTTGGACCACTTGCTCCACATTGCCATTGAGATGAGGGCTAAACTGATATTATTAAGCAAACTGAGGGGAAAAGGGGACATTTTTTTTTGCCATAGAAAGACCAGAATGTCTCTTCCTAGCTTGCAAAAGGGTCTTAGGCACAGAAAAACATCCTGTTTAGTGTGTCTTAACTTTAATGTTCCATTTTCATTTACCTGGGGAACACACAGGCTGGAAGTATCTTAGAATACACTCACAGAATGATCATTTTCCTTAGACAGAGCTCAAGAGAGTGTGCCACCTATGAAGAAAGGGCTTGCTAAGGAAATTTATAACGTAAACAAAATTGGAGGGGGTACCTTTAAATCATTCAAGAGAATATTTAAAAAATTAGATCACCACATTTTTTTTCAGGTCCAACTTTTCTGCTAATTACAAATGAGTCTTATCGAATTCAATTCAGTAAGAATTTATTAGGGCTCTGACCCTCAACAAACAAAAAAAACCAATTTCAATTAAAGTGCCTACTTTGAAAAAAGTAAAGCAACCTTTCTGTGTTTTGTGGTTCTGATTTTGACTTGAATGGGGGCAAGAGGGATGGATTGGGCAGAGGTCTTCACTATAGCTAGATGAGACTAGGCAGCTCTTTATTATATTATCTCTTTCTACGTAGGGATGTGCATGCTTAATATAGAAACATAATTCTACTCTCTCAAGTTTTTTCACCTCTACCCTCCCTCCTTACCCTTAAAGTATTCAGTGTAGCTAAAAGTTAACCCTCCACTAGTCTTTGTATAGAAATGAACCCTAATAATAATAATAGCACTTACATTGCAGTTTAATGTTTGCATTTTATATACCTTATCTCGTTTGATCCTCATAACAACCATGTGAAGTAGGTGCTATTATTATCCCCATTTTATAGGTGGGGAAACTGAGGCTATGAGACATTATGTGACTTGCCCAAGGTCATACAGCTAGAAAGTACCAGGCAGGATTTTGATCCCAGAGTTTCTTTACTCCATGGACAGCACTCTAACCACTACACCTACTGAATGCATCATTATGAAATTCCCCAGTATAAATGATGCCATTTAGTTTGAAAGGGAGAAAAGAAAAAGAGGAGAGATAGTGGTCCTTAAGCCTACCTGGGGACCATGGGAATGGGCAGACTCTGTAGCTGTCACAGGCAGCAATGCTCACTTTATAATATTTATAACATGAAGTATATACTTTTGACTCTTGGCTCCATGTCTCTCTATGATTATATATTGTTTGCAATGTTGTAAGAAGGTCTCTGGGTAAAATAAAAATCAGAGTAGGGATGGCTCCATGCAAAATTGTGAACCAGCTAAATATGGGTCCTCTTCTCCTACCCTAATTTTAGTTTCCTCCTCACTCTCTTCCAATCTGTCCCCTAATTAAACTTGGTCTCAGGAGTGAGTCAAGATATGAATAATCATGTGTGGACTAGAGGGAAGAACACTAGATTTAGAAGTCAGAAGAACTGGGTTTGAAACCAGGCTTTGCTGGTTGCTAGCTCTTTGAATTTAGGCAAGCCGCCTAAAATTCCTGGACTTCTATTTCCTCATTTGGACACTAAGGATGCTAGAGCAGATGATCTCATAGGTCCCTACGAGCTCTAAAGCCAATGAATCATCCATATCTTCATGTGAATTTAGAGTAAAGTTTTCTGGGGCAAGGGCCCAGTCATTTATCTTTTTTATCTTCCCCAGATCCCAGCAAAAGATATTGAGCATAATAGGTGCTTAATAAATGTTAGATGACTGAAGTCAGTGTGGTCTCCTTCCTGGCAGCATTTGCATTTTAAGACTTAGCTCTCAGTAAAGGATTTGGTACCTGTTAAAGGAATTTTGCTAATTTGAATAGATCTCTTTGTTACTAGGCAGGCAAAAATCTCTGTCCCTGAAGAGATTAGTGGAGAAATAAGGCAGAGAAGTCTGACATTTCTATTCCTGGTGGACAATGTCTTTCTTACTGGCACTTTTCCAAGTTCAAATTGCCTCATGTAGTCATGCCCAAGTCTCCCTTTATATGAATGAGTAGAGTATAAGGACTTATTCTCGTGACATATACCATTCTAGAGTGGTTATAGGATTCTTGGGTGTGGGCACTCTTGCCAACAGGGCATATCTTTCCCCCTCCTTCTTAGTTTGTATGATGATGGATCATTTCTTTCCATAAATCCTCCAAAGAGTAGATCTATTCAATGGGCTAGAGGCTTTCCTTTGGTTATTTTGATATTCTATGGTAACCACAAAATAATAAAAGCTTCCTTTTAGCATAAAGGTTCTGGTTTTGCTAAGATTATTCTGGTGAAGTATAAACTCTTAACGGATCTGACAAAGTTGAAAACGTTTTGAAGGAACCCTGTGGCTTGCCATTGTGACTCAATCAATATTTGATATCCAATAACTCTTAATTAATAATAGTAACATGATTTCCTTAAGACTTGAGAGCTTCTCTTTTTACATATAAATCAATGGGAAGCAGAGAGAGACCTTGAGAAAGACTGATGTAGATGGAGAGATAGAGACATGAACAGGGAGAGAGACAGATACAGAGGTAAATAGAGAGATGAGGAGACAGAAAGAAACGGAAAGGGACCAACAGACAGGTACATGGAGACAAAGAAACTGAGACAGAAAGACAAAGAAATAGAGGCAAAAACACAGAGAGGATTCAACCTATATTACCTGCCCTAAGAGCATTGTGTAAGTTTATATTTAAATTATATTCTCCTTACCCCAAAAAACTGAGACTTAGATTTTTTTGCCACATAGATTATCTCAAAAGGAACTCCAGATGGAAACCCCAAAGAAACTTGACTTGCAAAATAAGGATATTGGACTATTTGATTTCCAGGTTCCCTTCCCACTCTAAATCTTATGGTTTTATATAGTGTATACACACACACACACACACACACACACACATATATATATATATACACATACGTATATGTGTGTATATATATATATATGTATAGTTTTATATAAAGCAGAATCCTTGCCATTTTCAAAACAAGCAAAAAATAAGAGGCATATATTCCAAGAAGACAAGGGCGGGAATAAATATCTATTATAAAAAGTCATTTAGTATTAGTGAGAACTGGAATTTATCTGTTTCTTATGCCTATCTGTTATTCTGTGCCTTCTTAGAAGCAGGTAATTTGTGTTTGGTAATGACTTAATGACTTGGAAGCTATCCTATTATTGGCTTTCAGGACAATTAAAAATGCTCGGATAACTCATCTTGTGCCAGCCTGAAGAACTCCATTACATAGAAGACATGGTTGAGGAGGTATAAACTAGTAGGATGAGGTGCTGGAAGGGCTGATGGAGCGAATGACAGAAGAATGGGTGAAAGGTATAGAAGAGTACATAAAAGTGTAGTAAGATGAGATAAATTAAAAAAAAAGAACTAAGAAGAAGTAGCACAGGAAGGGAGAGGTAGAAAAATGGTTAATTTAAATAAAGGGGCAGATAACATTGAGGTAGCTAACAGAGTGATATCCAGCCCAACGATAATGAGCAACAGATAATATCCTGGACAGGGGAAAAGACAAATATGTCTAGGGCATCAACATTCCAATCATGAATCACATATCTGTGTGCTTCCTACCCTCTGGGCAAAATGTTTCTATTGTGTGGTATGATCCTTTGACAATGGACTGCTTGGCATTTCTCAATGAAAAGGGCCTTTCTTGGGGACTTTCCTGAAAGGTTTTCTCTAGTTTTGTATTACTTTATGCTATGGACAATATGAGTTGGGGTGAAAGGTCTAAGTTCTATGATGCTACATTTGCCCTTTAGGGAATCTATAGGCTTAATAGAACCATTCTTGAGAACTCTTTCCTTAATTGTGAGAACTGATTTTCTTTTCTCTTCCCTCGCCAATGGCTGGCTGGCTGAGAAGAACCAGATTGTTCTCAGCTAAAGAAAGAAAGGATAGTATTCTTGCACTGGAAGGAGTGAAGAATTTGAAAGACTTAGGGGGATGTGGAAACACCTGTAGGAAATGAGGCAAAGTATAAGAAATAGGACCAGGAAAAATGATATACACAACAACTTCAACAGCGTAAATGGAAAGAAAACCACTGACAACTACAAAAGGAAAACTGATGCTAGGGAATGGAAATTCCCAAGGTTGCTCCTGAAAAAGAGATATGGGAATATACCAATGCACCTCCCTCTCTGTTATGAAGAGATGGGGGACTGTGATGTAGAATACCACCTATACTATAAGACTTAATTAATGTATTGGCTAATTTTACTGAACTAGTTTCCTCCTCCTCTTTCTTTTTTTATTTTTTATTATAAGGAATGGTTCTCTGAGTGGGAAAGGGGGAGAGATGTAGAAGGAATGAAGGTGATGTTAAAAACAAAAGATATATTTTTTTAAGAAAGGAAATCGTAATATCTATCATAAATAAAATGTCTATCAAAAATAAATAAAAAGAAAGAAAACTTAGATCTGAGTTCATAATCCACCTCAGACACTTAATGCCTCTGCGACTCTTGGTAAGTCATTTAATCTCTCTGTTACCTCAGTTTCATCATCTACAAAATCAGGGAGTTGGACTAGATGGCCCTTCTGAGGTCCCTTCCAGCTCCAACTCTATGACCCTATCATGTTATGATTTTATTAAAGGATAACTTTCAGTAGAGAGTAATAGTGTACAGCAAGAGGGAGAGCTCTTGAGAATTCCCAAGGCCTACTAAAGTTCAGAGGGTCGATTAGACCACCTTGACTTCTTCGTCTTATGAGACTGTGGGGGGGTGGAGCAAGCACTGAGAAAATGAACTGGGAGGTAGAATGACTTGCTAAAATATTCAGTGTGAGTTTCAATCTGTTATCCTCCCCTACTATTTGACTCAGCCTCAAAGAGAGTCAGAGGAATAATAGAGCAGAATAGTTTTTGGTGGTCTGTACCAGTTGGGCATCCTTTAATTTTGGTATGGGCAAGAAAAAGCCACCCCCATTCAGTTCATGATTGATTTTAGAGCTCGTGGAATTATCCAGACCAGACTATCTTGAGGTAATTATCTCATCAAGCTAATAAAAATGATTCATAGTTACACAGACAGGTGAGTTACCTCTCAGCTTAGAAGTCTGCTACCCCAGAACCTTGAAATCAGAAGAAACAATTCTGCTTTCAAGGTATTTATATTCATCTACTGATTATTTACTTTTTGGGGGGGCAAAATATCCAAATCTTTTGCTATTTTATCTTTTACTGCCTAATAATGATTACAATAATAATTAACTTTTATATGGAGCAGAAAAGCTTGCAAAATACATTTACTCTGCCTCCCCCTACCTGAGTCTCACAATAATCATATGAAGGAGATAATGCTGATATTATTATACCATTTTACAGATAAGGAAACTTAAGCTCAATGAGATAAAATATTTTGCCCAAGGTCACACATCCAGATGTGGAAGGAAGTGGAAGAGGGAAGGAAATCTGGGTCTTTCTGGACTGCCAGGCTCTCACTCTTTCTATGATTATTCCATGCTATCTTTATCTTTTCTCATCTTTTCCTTTTTCTTTCTTCACTTTCTTTTTCCTTCTCTTGACTTATCATTTTATTTCTCCCTGCCCTTCTCATTCTTTCACCTGCATCCTCCCGTAAGCTTTTATAGGCCAGGAAACATACACTTCTACTTTGCTATCCACCATAGCACTTCGCCTGTGTTCAAGGAATATTTATTGATTTCTGCACATCTCTTGGTCATTCCTCTGAACACCTTAAGTCTACCAGCAGGGCTCAGATCATTACAGATACCATGTCTCTTTTTCAGCAAGTCTGCTGAGAGGCCTGGGAGGAAATGGGGTTGGGGCTATTGATTAAAACAGAATTTGGAGTTATATGGAGGTTTCCATTATTCAGACTTAATAGAAAACTAAACCAGCTTTTTAGTAGGTTTCTAAAGGGAAAAAGTGGATGCTGTGGATTATTTTTTCTTCTCTCTTTTTTAGTTAGGTTCACTGATCAGTGAAATCATAGCCCAAATCCCTAGCAGTGTGCTCTGAAAGTGGGGGGGGGGGCAGGGTGGTAGAAAAGGTTTTTAGCTAAAACTTCTACTATTCTCTAAATAATGGAAAACTACGTATTGTAGCAAGCCCAAGTTTAAGAGGCCAAGTTGCTGAAAAATTATGGTCAAGAAGCAGCATTCCAGATGTGAAAGAGACGTGAACTTTCCTTCTGCCCTGAAGGATGATTAATTAATATATCAAAATAGACATCTTGATTCCTTTTAAACAAATAATGAAGAGTTATTGTGTGAATAAAAGCACTATATTAAAATAGAGCCTTCAGGATTTTAAAAAGCTGGCTAAAAGTAAGAGTGCCAGTAGGAAATGAATACAGAGCGAGTTCAGGCATAGATCTGGTGCTCCTATTTAACAGACATCTTCTTCTGGCTCTGCTGAGGTCTGGGGTCTTCTCAAGTGAAGATGGAGAGCTGAGGTGGCTTGGCAGTTTTGCACAGCCAGTCAGTCAGCATTTATTAAATGTCTACTATGTGCCAGGCACTGTGCTGAGTACTGAGATACAAAGAAAGGCATAAAACAATTCCTGCTCTCAAGGAGTCTGTATCTACTGGGGGGAAGGGAGAGGCAAAAACTAACAAACCCCTCAACAGCAAAGCATATATAAACACAGATACATGCATTCTTTCTCCCTCTCTTCCTCCACATCCCTCTCCCTTCTTTTCCTCTGCACCTTTCTCTCCCCACCTCTGTCTGCTTCTCTCTCACTGTCTCTCTCACACACACAACAGTTGTCAAAATAAAGGAGGAAAATAAGAATGGAGATACGAGGTAGGGGTGTGTGTGTGTGTGTGTTTGGTTAATTTGGTGGTTCTCCCTGCTTCAAATAAAGCTCAATGTGTCTGAGTTGAAGTCTTCCAATCTCTACTATATTTATATCGTTTCCTGGCTTGGAAGGGACTTTCAAGACTACTGATTCATAGGACCAAAGATTTAGAGCCAGAAGGGGCCTCAGAGGCCATCTAGTTCAAATGAAATTATATATGCAAAGCGTTTTGCAGATCTTAAGTATTATATCAGCTTTAATCATCATTATTATTTTTTTACAGATGAGGAAACTGAGGCCTAAGGAAGGTGAACGATTTATCCAAGGTCATTTAGGCAGTAAGCCTCAGAGGTGAGTTTTGAACCCAGGTCTTCTCATTCCAAAGCCAATAAGAATGAGGAAGGTAAAGGAATCTAGCCCTGGTCACCAAGAGCTGCAATATGGACCCAGGTCCTCAGCCTCCAGAGTCTATGCGTACTCCACTAAACTAAATTGCCCCCCCCCCCCCACCACTTCACTATCCTTCTTAACTTATGAATGGCCCTGGAAAGAGGCCTTGAAACTCCCACAGGCCAAACTACACTTAGAAAGCAATTCCAGATATTGCTCCCTAGATAAGTAAGTGGGATACTAGCCCAAGAACGCTAAAAGACAATACATGTTCACCCTAATTTACATAGATCTGTCAGTAGGCTCCTTCAGATCTAGCCACCTGCCCACCTGCTGTTTGCTGATAATTCAACCTTCTCCGTCCTTGAAGAATGCACTCCAGTTGCATCTCTTACAAGGAGACTTCTCTTATTTCATTCACCTACACTGATTTTCTTCTATTGGATCACAGGATAAGAGATCATAGAGTAGAAAGAGATCATCTCAGTATAGCTGCCCTCCCTGTCCTTCATTTTAGAGATAAAGAGACTATGGGACAGAGAGGCAGAAAGGACTTGCTCAAAGCCATGTAGGTACTAAACAGCAGAGCTTAACTTTGAACCCAGGTCTTCCAACACCAAATCCAGTGCCCTTTCTGCAATACCATGTTGTCTTTTTTTTACTTTCCTTAGCCATATTCATACCAAATATTTTGCCTTTGGCAATGCACTGTCTTTTGTTGTACTCTAGACATGATAAGTGTTGTGTGTTGCTGCCTCAATGGGGCTATAAGTTGAAAGTCTAGGGACTGAATAATTAATTGATCACCTATTATGCACCAGGTACTATCGCACACCCCTTCTGTGATAGCCCTTAGTCTATCATTAAATGCACAGTAAGGCCTCAATAAGACTAACCTGAATTACATTAAAAATGAAAACATTATCATTAAAACGCTGAAGATAGTGGTATATTCTAACTTGGGAGGAGCAAATGCATTCTCCATATAGAAATCGCTAGTCTCTGGTTTTCGTAATTTAATATGCTTCAATATTTTTGTCATTACTGGTGAAATGTGTCAGCAATAGCAGGGAGTAATGTGATTCTGAAATGATCAGCCTAGAAAAAAATGGCCTCATCTTTTTAACCACCGAGGGAGGGATTAAAAGGAAAAGGCAGTTACAGAAGGCTCAGGGCAGTACACATCTCTGTTGTGATGATCCTGGAGAGAAGAAAGGAACCTGCAAGGAGAATAGAGGCAGGAAAAAAGATATCCAATGGATTACCACCAACCTCTTGGGCTTCCTTAAAAAGAGAGAGAAAGAGAATTTTAAAAAGCAATTAATATGTGGCTGCCGGGGAGAGGAAAGGAAAATGAGAAAGCATTAGCTAGAACCTTCTGAAAATCACACATTAAAAATATAACATGAGGTAGTACATTTCCTGAGAAAGCAATAATTAATATAAAGTGGTTCATTTAAACAGCCATTGATGCCAAAGGAAAGAAAATATATCAGGTTAAGGGCATGGAATAGGACTAGTTTGCTCTCAGTAGAGGTTGTACAATAGAGAAGAAAGAACTTTTCAAATCCTCTTAACAAAGTAGCACATCCTCTGGCTCTTGGAGTTGGGGGAGAATCTGTATGAATGGAGCAGCTTACACAGAACCTTGCTATGACTCACCTGTTGAGCCTTTCACACGGGCTGGTTTGCTCTTGTGCCGTCCTTTCTCAACCACCAGGTGGATGGCATACTCAGTGCCAGGATCCAGACCTCTCAGAACATAAGAAGTGGTGTCTGCTGGCAATTGGATTTCCTTCTGCTGTCCTTTGGGAGAGCTATAGGTCAGGCGGTATTTGTCAAACTTGGCCAGGGGTCGTTTCCAGAGCAGGGGCAAGGTGGTTTCTGTAGGCTCTGAAATCTGAAGGTCCCTCGGGGCATCCATATCTGTAGGAGAGATGTAAGAGTACTAATCAAACCTCCTGTTATTGAGAAGCTGCTCTGGGTTAAATCTCTTTGCCACACCATCCATTGGCTCTTCCTCCCAGTGTCCTCTGGACTAATCTGGTAGGGAAATAGGAGAATCAATCAGTTAATACCAATACATTTACGTTTGTTTTTCAGTCATATCCTACTCTTTGGGACCCCATTTGAGGTTTTCTTGGCAAAGATGCTGGAGTGGTTTTCCATTTTCTTCTCTAGCTCATTTTACAAATAAGGAACTGAGGCAAACAGGGTTCAGTGACTTGCCCAGGGTCATACAGCTAGGAAGTGTCTGAGGCCAGATTTGAACTTAACAAGATGAGTCTTTCTGACTTCAGGCTTGGCACTCTACCCATTGTGCCACCTAGCTGTCCCAAAACATTTATTAAGTACATACTATGTGAAAGGCACTGTACTGACATTTGTTAAATGCTTGCTATATTCTAAGAATTGTGTTGGCATTTCTTAAGTTTCTACTAAGTGCTAATCAGCCGGCTGACAACTCTTAAATGCCTGCCTGTAATCATTGTGTTAGGTGCTGGGCATACAAGCACAAAAATGAAAACAATCCTTACTTGCAATGAGCTTATATTCCACTGGGAAAGGAATTGTCTTACAGATTAAAGATTCACAGAAGAAAAAAAATCAAGGGAAAGAAGTTACTTATCTTTAATAGTCAGGAAATTGTCTACTTGGGGAAAGACTATTTTAAAAAATAGAAAGAATTGAATATAAATGTGAACTATCATATCATAGTAGAAATAGACCTCCACTGAAGTTTTATTTTGATGTTTCCTCGGGGCGTGAAGGTAATCCTGCGCACTCAGAGGCTTTGCTAGTAGAGGCAAGCTTGGGCTGATCCTCTCAAATTGGACAGTTTCTAAGAATAGGCCTCAGGAGAGGCTCTCTCTGCTGTCCAGAGGCCTTCTTAGCTAAGTGTGGAGCAGAGGGCTGGCTACCTCATGATTTATTTTGGTGGAGGACAGTGATGTATAGTAAATCAAAAAAATATATTTACTGAGATTTGGAGGGGATGGAATGTGTGTATCTGCAGAGGGAGTATTGCTGGACCTGCAGTTAGAAGATTTAGGTCTGAGTACTGCCAGTGCCACTTTCTGGATGACCAGGCCTTAGGAAAAACTCTCCAATTCCCTAAATTAGGGATAATAATATCTGCATTAACTATGCCACAGAGTTGGTTTGGAAGAAAGTGCTTATTAAACCCTAAAGGGCTATAAAAATATGTACAGGTCATTGTCACCAGGCCTCCTCACCTGTGGCAGCATTGATGGTAGCGGGATTGCTTTCCTTATCGTCCTTCACTGCTGATACTCCAATGCCATATTCAGTTCCAGGTCTCAGACCTGAGAGAGAAAAGAAAGAGTTGCAAATCATCCTGAGGTTAGGGAAAGCATTCAGAAAGAAATTTAAGTAGCCCCGAGGAGGGCCTGAGTCCACTGAGGTGCTATTTGCACAGCTCATAGTGGCACAGACAGGAACTTGATGGTTGATCCAGAGATAGAAGGGACCTCGGAGGCCTCCTAGTCCAATCCTCACATTTGTAGATGAGGAAAGGAGATTTTGTGACTTTCCCAAGATCACACAGGAAGTCTTTGACAGAGGTGGGATTTGAACTCCATTTCCTCTGACTCCAGTAACAATGTTCTTTAACCAGAACTGCACTGAGCTGGAAATGCTTTGAGTCTCGGTGCATTGACAGGCTGTGAGTCCATTCTAGAAGGATGGCCCTTGCTGTGGTGTCCTCACCAGAGGCTTGCCCACCAGGCGATGTGTTTCTTTTTCTGACTGCAAATTATGTACTAAACATGGAGAGCATGTGATCTGCACTTGGGGAGAGGGCACCTTCATTGGGGTAATCACAGATCCTGGAGGTTATTTGTCCTGGGAGATTTAGTCATTTCCTAACATCTATGATAATTAAGAAGTGTCTTAAATTCTGTTTTACAAAGTAAATGTCCATCTCCTAAGCAAACTGTGGTACATGAATGGGATGGAATGGTACTGCGTGGTAAGAAATGATGAAGATGAAGAACAGATGAAGAAAAATAGCAGAAGACTTATATGAACCAATACAGAGTGAAGTTAGCAGAACCAGCAAAACAAAATGCCCAATGGCCGTGACAATGCAAATGGAGAAAAAAAAATTAAAAATCAGTGCTGTGACTGTGCTGGGCTCTGACGAAGAGAGATGAGAATGAACCTCCCTCCTTTGTATGAAGAGGTAGGGGATTATGGGTGTGGAACACTGCCTTGATTTTTCATCAACTATGCTTCCCCCCACCTTTTTAAAGATTCTTTGTTTTGAGGTTTAGGCCACAGAGTTATTGGGGAAGAATAGATATGTCAAGTAATAAAGGTTATTTAAAAAATAGCAATATTTCTTAAGTGTGATTTATAAAGGAACCAGGACCCAAGTTAAGTTTGAGCAATCTTTGTCAGTTTGACTACTCAAACCTCAAGTCATTGGAGCCAGTTATTTCTCTTTACCAGTTGCTGAGGAACAAAGCAGCATACAGAGACACTCCCATGTTGCAAAGTTGTAGATCCTTCAGGTAAGGCCTCTTCCAGGAAGTTGCTCTCACCTGTGAGTGTGGTTTTGGTTGTGGCCTGTTTGCTCTTGGGCACCTCAACTTCTGCATGGTCTCCTCCAGAAATGGGGGCAAACTTGATCCGATAATTGTCAATGTTAGCTTTGCCATTCTTCCATTCTAAGGTGATGCTATTGTCAGTCTGGGAGATGCGCTTTAGATTCCGAGGGGCATCCAAACCTGGAAGAGGGAAAGAATTTTCTTATTAAAATGTTACCTCTAAAAAGATAAAATCCAACTCAGTAGACATTTATTGGGCACCTGCTGTATTTAGTGCTGTGATGGAGACAAGATTCAGAAAAAAACACGGGCATTGCCTTCATGGACTTTACAATCTAGTCTTTCTCATTTTTATTTTAGAGTAAGAAAATAATTTAGTGTTGCTGACATAAACTGAAGTTCAAAGGTCTAATCTGCCATGGTTGTGAATGACTTTTGTTACCTGTTACAAAAGTTTCTTTGGCTGGGTTGCTTGACATATCTCCTCTTCGAGAGATAAGGGACACCTCATATTCCGTATCGGGTTTCAGGTTTCCAATGGAGTACTGGTTGTCATCGTGAGTGAGATCAATGGTTGTTCTGTCACCTGGAACATCTTTGATGCCGTATGAGAGTTCAATGCCATCGATTTCAGCTAAGGGCTTAGACCAGCTGATTAGAGCAGTAGTGTCCGTGACATCCTTTACTTCTATCTGGCTAGGAGCATCCAGACCTGAAGACACAGATGGAAATAGGATTAAAGGGAATCAGCATCCAAGGATTATCAGTAGTGTAGAGATAGAACATTTAAAGTAATGAAAACATTTAGCTTTCTAGAGGTTGGTTCCTTTAAGGAAATTATAACATATATATATATATATATATATATTTAAAAATCATTAAATCTTGCATGGAATCCTCTTTGATAACTCATTGTGGTGTGGCAGTAACCTTTGGTTGTTGAAATCAATGTGGTAGGTTCTACCATATTGGAAAGGGTGCAGATAAGGGCCTGGTAACATAGTGAGGCCCTTTTCCAAGGACAACCCTAGTACATATGGAGAGGTGCATTAGAAATAGGTTTTTAACTGGTGACTGGGGGAGGGGAGGATATGGTAATAGATGAAATGAAGAAAAATGCAAAATGACCATCCAATGTAGCGCCCCTGTCTACTTCTCCAGTGATTGGTGATAGAGTGGTAGCAAAGGGGATAAAGACGTTAAGAATCACACAGTTTTTAGATCTTCAATAAATTGTAATTTGGCTGTTAGTACCCTGATGCATGAGATCCTTGGACCAACAGTGGGTACACTGCTACAGTAGGTGAATTAGCAGCCTTGACACACTTTTTGTTGTTTAGTAATTTGAGTTGTGTCCATTTCTTTGTGACCCCATTTGGGGCTTTCTTGGTTAAAAGCTGGATTTGTTTGCCATCTCCTTCTCCATTTTATTTTACAGATGAGGGTACTGAGGTAAACAGGGGTAAGTGATTAGCCTAGGGTCACACAGCTAGTAAGTGCCTGAGGCTGGATTTGAACTAAGGTCTTCCTGACACCAGGCCCCATGCTCTGTCCACTGTGACAACTAGCTGCCTTTACTATAAACAAAAATCAGAAGAATAGAAGAAGTTGCAGCTAAATGAAAAGATTGTTCATGGGTCCTCCTTAGAGATGCAATAAAAAGAAGTTGGTGGGGTATGGTTTATTGTATTCGCAGAAATAATGAGAGACATTATTTAATGGAAAATTTAATCATCATATATTACAATACTAATGATAAATATTTTTGAAAAGGCCATCAGAAAATGCAACTTATTCACCAACGTTAACTGTGAGGACAAAAAAGAAATTCTATGAAAAACTTGACAAACCTAAAGCAATGTAAATTCTCATACTAAGTGCCTTCATTACAATGAAGGAAATAAGTGAAAGTAAGGGGAAATATGTAGGAAAACATAGTTCAGGAAGAAGAAATGAAACAGGCCAAAAGCTTATGTAGAAGGCTCACATTTCTTTATCATAAACATTTTCTTTGGGGAAAAAAATCAAAGAAACAAAACAAAAGAATTTGTAGCATTGGATATGGCAAGCACAAAAAAGCACCATAAAGAATTAAATAGGTTATTACATTTTAACAGGCAGGAAAAGACTTGTTATTGATGTCAGTCTTATCTCTGACTCAGCTATTTATGTACAACCTCATTAGAACTAAGATCAGAGTAGGTATAAACAAGAATAAAGAATAGTTAGGGGGAAATATATGGAACAGTTGAAACAATTTAACCTTCGGCTATTTAAACAAGTAATTAAAGCTCATAAATTAGAAATGGACAGCAGGCATAATATAAAATTTATTATAATAATTTTATCTAGAAGTTTAACCAATGTAAATTAATTGCTACAATAAGACCAAAAGAGCCCAGAAAACATCTTAGTCAGCAAACATTTGACTTACTTTTCAGAGAGATGATAGCCAAAGGCAACAGTGAGTTAGAATATAAACTGATTTTTGAAATCTTATGAAGAAGGAAGAAGGATGATTATGATCAGTATCACCTCATAATGTAGAGAGAAATGGTGGAAGGTAAAACCAGTTTAAAGAGTGCTTGGTAAGATATCCAATTAGGTGAAGTCATCCAGTAGACATTCAAAGGTGAAAATGGAAGGAGGACCACAGAGAGAAAAATAATGGAAAAGATTTGAAGAAACAAACAAACATTTTAACAAACTGTTTATTCTATTAAGTACAGTGGGACCCCTATATTTGTGTTCTAACTTAACAGTTTGTTCTGGAGGAAGTAGAAATGGCAATATAGAGAACCAAGATAGAAAAAAAGCAGCTGTACTGAACCAAATATACAAAAAGAAGATTAATTCTGTAGGCAATACAATTGTGAGGTTGCTGAGGGACCAGTATATAAGTATGAAGGAAGGGAAGATACCAGACTCTAGAAAAATATTGGACCTTAGTAATACTAAAAAAAGTGACAGAAAGAACATTACTAGTATTTACCTATCGATACACCTATTGACTGTCTAAAAAACTTTTATGAAAGTCATCCCTACATGAATCCAAGGCATCTTAGATGACAATATTAGTAGGGAATAAACAGTTTTTTATTTTGTTTTGGCAAATTATGAAGTGTATCTTTACTATTTCACAATTAGCTGAAAGATGTACAGACTTTAAGATCTTGTGTGTGTGTGTGTGTGTGTGTGTGTGTGTGTGTGTATAAATGATTTGGTAGAATAAAACACCACTTTCTTGACCCTTCTACAGGGTTATTTCCCATCTATACATCGAGATCATTCCAGATTACTTGGACAATATAACAATAGAAATAACCCTGTTCAATAACTCTGATAATAAACAGCAGGCAAGCCAAATGTATGCTTGTCAAAGATATTTGTCACTGTGGTGGAGGATATGGAACTTGGAGTTCAGGTCAAAGAGGGATTTCTTGTGGATGGTAAAGTTTTCAGAATTTATGGATGACACTGTGCTTAAGGCATAAAATTCTGGATACTGCTGAGCTTCCTGGAAGAGATCTATAATCCTTCAAAGTAGTCTGGCCAAGTGGATGGAGAATGTCTGTTTCCCAGATTTCAACATACAATTATATGGAGACCACATAGAGCCTGTCTAACAGTATGAATTTTGGGACAGACGGTAGATATGGACAACAAGTTGGATCCAGTGCAAAATAGGAGGAGGAGAATGGATGGGTTTGCATTAAGGAAGAGGCAAAGCTCTTCTCACTCTAAATTTCCCATGAAAGCAAAAAGATCATCTTTAAAAAAACCAAATTTTCCACCTAAGCTGCTATAAAACAGCAATATAATTGTGTCTAAAGAGCTAAAAGTGAGAGAGTGATAGAGCTATGGTGACTATATATACATATACGTATACATATACATATGTATGTGTGTATATATATATATGTGTATATATATGTGTGTGTGTGTGTGTGTGTATATGTGTGTATATATATATATATATATATATATATATATATATATATATATATACCAAGATGCACCATGAAACCAGTGAAGAACTCCGAAGAAGAACAGAAGTATAAGATGTCATTAAGGAATTGCATAATAACAAGAAAAAATGACCTGGTTATGTGGCAAGATTGAGGGATGATAAGGGGACAGCCAGAGCAGCTGGTGGCATGGTGGATAGAGTGCTGGGCTTAGAATCAGGAAGACCTAAATTCAAATCTGGCCTCAGACTCTTACTAGTTTGTAGGCATAGAGAAAAATGGGTTATGATCTGCATCATTGGGGGAACTCTACAATTGATGAGATCACACAAGTATTTGAATATTTGAGGAATATACACTTTGTGTTAGAAGAGACATCGGATATCATTTAGCTAAATCTCTTCATTTTACATGTGTGGAGACTAAAACTCAGGGAAGTTAATTGGTTTGTCCAAGGTCATACAAGTATTAAGTGGAAGGGTTGGGGTTCTAGTCATGGTCTAGGAGGCTTGGAGACAGTGGATTTCATTTTCTCCAGTGGCCAGCTCACCATGCTGGCTGTCATTGACTACCTCTGATACAGTGAACTCAAATAAACATGGTTCATTCCTTTACTACTATAATCCAATGACTCTCAAAGAAACGGCTTCATTTATAAGCAAAATACTCATTATGTAGTGGTTGGAAACAGATGTTCAGAATATGAAATTAGAGACCGAATGAGAGGATCAGAGACTAGTTTTTTGGGATGAAGGACATATTCTATTTTCTAAAGTTTCGTTGTGTTCAGATAGGTACAACTTGGAATGGATGATGCCTTAAAAGATATTGTAAAATTTAATTAAAAACCAGTTAGATAATCATCATGTCTTATTTTGAAATTCTAGATGGGTTACTGTGAGCCAACCACTTTCACTTTGTAAGCCTCATTTTTCTTCTCTATTAAATAGAGGTAATGATAAAGTTTAAAAAATGTGAGCTGTCAAGAATTTGACTTTCTAAGAATCCTTTTTATTCTTAAGAGTTGTGGGAAAAGCATTGGATTTGGAATCAGAGAATCTGAGTTTTAGTCTTATCTTTACCTCTTGCTCTCTGTGTACAAATCATTTAAATTCCTGGGTTATTTTTATTTAAATACGTAAAGTGAAAGGGTCAGACCTTAAGGTCCTTTCCAGCCAGGGCTATGTTGAAGCCATCTCCTACTTTCTTGGCTCCCAAGAGCTGATTGTTAAATCTTCAGTGTAAGTATTTAAGCCTCAGAAATTGGCAAATGCTATATACCAGAGCTTGATTTATCATTTTGTTTGTTGTCTAGATTCAAGAAAGTGATAGAGGAAATGGTAATAAGGAAGATCACATTTAAAAGTGTGTCTTGGGTATTTTTTTTCAGAGAGCTGGTTGTTAAATATATACCAGCACACCACTACTTCTAGCTCTAAATGTATGAGTCAAAGTTCATAATGTTTGCAACAATAGGAGGTAGAGTTGAGGTGACCCCCGAGCCCCACAGTTTATAAAATGGATTAGAATTTAGACTATGGGTTAGTGGGGTAAGCCCAGTCTAGCAACTACTCACAGAACCATTGAGGGTAGGCGACTCATTGTTACACAGTGAGAAGGAGTTTGATTTAAAAGGTGAAATGCATGCACTCTCAAAATTTAGGCTGAGAAAGCTATAGGGTTCCCTGAAATTACATCATTCATATTTTCAGAGAAACTTCCCTGGAGCTGGGCAAGTATTGGGATGATCTCAGCCCATATCTTTTGTGACCTAATGATTTCTCCTGTTAGTACCTGCCCTTTACCTACCGCATGTAGATGTCATCAGGAAGGAGGAGAAAACCTGTTGATTTGCCCTGAACTAGGCCAAATGGGGTTATACCAAGTAGAAGCTGTTCTTTCTCGTCATTGGTCAACACTACAAGCCTTTGCAACTACTCCCTGTTGATGAGATTCAATAGACTAGTTCATATGTTAGATCAAGGGTTTGTTCAGGTCAGTAGCTGTGCAAGATGTGCTGAATCATATCCCAGTAAAACGTGTTTGTGTGTATGTGTATAATACAGACAGATGTATATGTGTGTGCATATATGTGTATACACACATATGTTAGCTAACATTTATTTAACATCTTAAGGTTTGCAAATATATCCTTTTAGCTGATAGTCACAATAACTTCATGAGGTAGGTAATATTACCCCCATTATACAGGTGAGGAGGTTGATATGGCTTAAATAACCTGTCCAGAGTCATAAAGCTAGTAATTACCTAATGTCGAATTTGAACTTAGATCTTCCTAACTACAAGTCCAGCACTCTATCCAGGGTGCCATCTAGCTGCCTTAATCCCCCTGTTATGAAGATGGTCTGGTTGCTGGGGCTAAAAAATGAATCCCCTCATAGATATTTTATGATAATGAACCTCTCTGAACCTAGCTATAACAGTCTTTAAATGACAGACATTTTCTGAGCCTAAATTTGCTGGGCCCAGACTTTCCAAATTTATAGGACCCTACCAAATCTTGGATGAAACCAAGGTCCTTTCTATGGCATCTTGAGGCACTAGAAGATGACTTTAATAAAAACATATACTAAATAAAGTATATATAATATCCTAAATATAGTATATATGAATATACTAAATTTAGAACACTATATATGATATATATGTATATATAGTATACTATATACTAAAACACACTATAAATGTGTTTTAGTATGAATCCATATGTTGGTTATTATGAATATATTATATCATATCTATCTACCTATCTATACCTATATCACTTCTTGGTTCACCACTGTCAGATGCTTGTCTAAATACAGTGTAAGATGTACATTTCTATATAAACTGGAAGCGATAAACACTACTAAAGCCCTTCAACATTGAATTTGACTGAAGTTCAACTCAATTGAAGACATCCTGTTATAGTGGAAAGAGAACCAGATTGAGTGTTAAGGAGACCTGCACTTCATCTCCGGTTCTGCCAATGACTGTAGCTTTGGTCAAGTCAGTTCCCATCTCTGGGACCGTCTTTCAATGAGTGGATCAGATTAGATGATCTCTAAGGTCTCTTCCAGCTCTGACACTCCATGGTTTACTTAGGGATCTGGAGAAGTCCTTCAGCTAAGTTTGTGTGATGACCTGTGAAGTATACCCTAAACAAGTAAATGTTTTTATAATGAGGTGTTTTGGGGATGTCCAGGACCAATCTGAGAAGTCTCTCCCTTGGAATTCCTATTATTCCCTTTGATATGATTCATAAGTATTTCCAGGGCCCTATTATCATAAAATTCTTGTATATGGCCCTGTAATCATCAAAAGAATCTGATGGAGATCATATAGCTTCATAGCTCCCAGTTAGCACTTGGTGCCCGCTATCTCCTAGAATTCATCATGAAGGATATTCTCGATACTAAGAATAATACTCACGTGTGGTTGTTATTTTCTTCAGACCAGGGCCCCGGGTGTTGTTTTTTACGATATGCAGAGATATCTCATACTCCTGTCCTGGAGCCAGGCCCGTCTGTCTGTAAGTTGTTTCTGGCCTCCTCAAGCTTTTGGTGATTTCTTCTCCATCATCTTTGTTCTGCAAACCAAAAAGAGCTTGGTGATGAGTGCAGTAACATGAATGTATTACTCCCTTCTGAAAAAAAGTTTCTCATCCACCAGAGTTAGGCAAAAAATGTGAGTCCTTTTCCCAAGAGATAGATGTTTCAAATGAGACATTTGGGAATAACTGTCTTTTGAAAAACATTGCATTTCTTCTTTTCTTTACAGGGCATATAATTCAGGCCTTTTGGATTTATGTAGGGCCAAGATATCATTATCCCTGTGGTGATGCTTTCCATATGTTTATCCTCTCTTTATCCCCTATAGTCAGTCCCACAGAGCCAAATTCAACATGAGAGGAGGACTCAGTTCACTTATTTATTTTAGCAGCAAAAGAATGCCCTCAAAATACACATGTGATGTTAATTTCTGCATCTTTCTCCTTAAATTAAAAAAAAAGGTTGAATGTGACAGTTTCACTCTTTCAAAATAAGGAAAATTTAACTAGATGATCTCTAAGGCCAACCCAACTGGTACATTCTAAGTTTTGAGGGCCTTTTCAGTTTTGACATTCAAAGTTCCAGCAGCTTATACCTTAAAACAGTGCTGGCAAACCCAAATAGAAACAGATCCCTGCAAGCAGCATATGGACTTAGAAAACCACAAATTAACATTATCTATGTTGTATTGTATTTTTATTTATTTTATAATACATTTCCCAGTTACATTTTAATCTGTTTCTGGCTGCACTTGGGAGTTTTGGCAGCCCCTATGGGCTTAGAGGCAGTGAGTTTGACACTATCTGCTTTAAGGGTCCTTCCAGTTTTAACATTTTAGGTTCTGACATTCCTTTCAGCTCTAATGCTCTCTGGTTGTGTGACTGGGTTGTTAGTAAGTCTTTTTATCTGAATTTTTTCCGGCCCCTGGGGAGCTACATTCCTGGTCATGCATGCTCTTTTACCATGTTGCGGAAGATAATTTCCCAGGTTTCAAAAGCAATGTCTAGAGGATCCCACTCCACTTCTACTGATGTCTCTTTGATAGCTTTGAATTTCAAACCTTCTGGGGCAGGCAAGTCTGTTGGAAAGAGGGAAAACAGGCAAGTGATGACCTTTAGACAAGTAAAATTAAGGTGAAAGATGGGAGAAATGATGAACTCAAAAGCATCAGAAAGGCTTACACATATCTATGATTTTTACCAACCTTCCAACATAGCTGAGTGCTATCACCTCTCCCAACAACTCTAGGAGATACTTGGTTGTTAATTCTGTGGTGATACACAGTAATGCTTCCCCCTTTCCAGCTACAGCATGCATTTACCTGTCTCTAGAGTTTTCCAAATAAAGCAGTGACTGCATTTAGTATATGCTCATAATGTCTGAAAGAAACACTTAAACCACAAAAGCCTCTCTTTTAAAAAATTGTTTTGTTTTGTTTTAAACATTGCCCAATTATCAATCAATGAGCTCCATTGTATGTAGCAAGAATGAAACAGGCAAAAGAAAAGTGAGTCATTGTTAACAAGGAGGATTTCCTTTATGAAAATATACAATCATCTATCTGGATGTTTCCAAAATCAGGCTGGTGCTTGTGTGCTTAACACTAGGGCAATTGAGGAAAAAAAAATCCATTAGGCTTTGTTAATGATCATTTAAAACTTGCCATAGTCAAAGTTAAGGAAAGAAAGGCTCTAAATCAAATAGGTTGATAGAAGATAGAGTTGACAGAGCCTTGACCTCAGAGTCATGAGACAGAGGTTTAAGAGCCAGCTCTGCTACTCACTACCCTGGGCAAGTGACTTCACTGTATCTCTCCCTTCCTTTTCCTCTCAGCCTCAGTTTCCTTATTTAGAAAATAGAGATAATAAATACTTAGGCTACCTACTCCACATGGTTGGGACAAGGAAAGTGCATTTAATCCTGAAAGAAGTATAGCAATGCTAGTTATTAATGATTCTACAACCAGCTAACTTCATGGAGGCAGTGAAGGATGCTTCCTTTTCTTGTCATTCACTGTCTGCCCTTTTGAATTAGAAGCTGACTTTGAGCTTGCTTCAGCATCTGAACCACAACTCATCAGGCAGGTGAATGACTTCTTTTTCCTCTTTATTAGATCATTTTATTTCAAGACAGTGTGATCTAGTAAAAAGAGCACTAGATTCAGAATCAGAAGACTTGAGTTCTAGTCCTTGGCAGGGGTTAGTTCACTTTTTAAATGGCAGTATTGATATTTTTTTCTTTGCCTCAGGATTATTGATATCAAGAAACAATGCATGTAAAAGTGCTTTGTAGACTACCGAGCGCTTTACAAGTATAAGTTGACAATATTACTGGGAATGGGATGGGATTGGAGCCGGGATTTCATTGGCAAATGAAACTCCCGGTGAGGAGACTCTGTGCCACTGTGGGTGGTACCATCTTTTCACTCCCACTTAATGTTCATGCCTTCCTTCTCAGACTATCTCCACTGGATCCTGTATATGTTTTCTTTGTTGACGGCTGTTTCCATGCAGTTTCCCTTATTAGACTGCAAGCTTCTTGAGGGCAAGGTCTTTTTTTTGCATCTCAAGTGCTTGGCACATGGGAGGCATTTAATAAATGCTTGTTGACTTGACTTGAGTTACAGTGAACACGGCTAGGAAGCAGTAAGAGGTAAAGTGACCGGCCCAGTGTTACTTATGTGTCAGTATGTGTCAGAGGTGGTATTTGAACCCAGTTCTCTCTGACTCTGAGGCCAGACCTCTATCTACTACACTACACTGCTCCTTGATTATTATTACCGAAATTTCCAAATGCTCTTGTGCTATCATTTTGCCAACTACTGCTATGAATAATAATAATAGCGATAACAATAATAATAATAATAGCGATGGCAATATTTCCAAAGGACTACACTTCCCCAGAATCCCCAAGATATCACCATAGGCTGTTTTCCAAATAGCCTTCCCTTTGATAGAATCCCATGAGAGGGAGGCCCCTAAGGGCATATCAGGAGGCCATTTCTGTGTGCCATAAGCAGGACAACAGCCTCACTACAATATTTCCCACAAAGCACTGGAATTTTAACCTGTGACATCATTTACCATGACTGATTGGGCTCTTGACACATATGCTATGGAATGAAAGAAGATGGTGATTGCTATAGAAAAGGGGGTGGCAAAAGCCCATTTTGATTTACTCACAAGTAGCCACCCTTGCGCTCACAGGGATGCTTTTCTTGTTCTCGAGGATAGCAAAGACTTGGATGAAGTATTCTACCCCTGGCTCTAATTCACGGATGATGGTGGATGTCTGGTCCCCAGGGACACGGAACTGCATTTCCAGGCCATCTGAGTTTGTGGGGGTGTAGATGACGAGGTACTCCGTGACCCTCATTTCATTGTCCCATGCCAGGTTTACAGTCTCTTCTGTCACTTCAGTCACTATGAGGTCCTTTGGAGGGGATACTGCCAGGAAGGAGAAACAATGTCCCTCTGTCAGTAAATTGCCACTGTTTATTTAGCCTCCTAAAATAATAGTAATTTCCTCTGGGGTTGTTTTCCTCCCTCCCTCTTTCACTCTGCCACCAACAGAGGCTGAAGTAGTAGTTAAAGGGCTTTTCTTGCTTCCTCTTTTTGAATATCAAAGATAAATTTTGATGGGAAAGCCTGAAGAAAAGGTGGGAAAGTCTGATGTGAGGCATTTGCAGTGGAGAGAATAGAAGCCTAAAGAAAATGTGTCACAAGCAACATGAATAACTTTCTGAATTCTCATACAAATTCAGGTCAGAGGTGATGTTGAGAAAATACATCAAACTAAAACATCCTAGAAACATGTGCATTCTTATATTGTGTCCTCTATTATTTAGGTGGGTAAAAAAACCAAACAATAACCCTAAATCAGGAATCGATATTTTGTTTATGCATTTATTTTATTGGACAATCTTTTGTTAGTTTAAATAAAATCCAATGCTTTAATTACAGATGTCAAGCATAAAAAAAGTATCGTGTGAGCCTTGGACCCTATGTGTGATATAAGAAATTCAAGAAATTCTGGAGTGATAGAAAAACTTGAGTCTGTTGAAACTTTATTATTTGCCTCTGACCACTACTGGCTGTCTTGAAGACAGAGCATCCCAGAGAAACAAATGATAACCTTGGCAGACATATACACAATGATGCTCATTAATGACTGTTAATAGTTCTTCCCTAATATGGCTTATATCATGTGTATGTTCTAGAGTGGTAACATTTAGAAAAACTTAGTCTTGGGCAATAGAAACTTGACCTTTTAGTCTCTCATCTCTGTATCCTTGGTTCCAGTCACAGTGCCTAACTCACAGTAGATACTTAACAATCATCTGTTGAATTAAAATGATTTTAATGTTGCGAACATCAAGAACATCTGGATCTAAAGTCTTGGGCAGGTCACTCAATTTCTCTTGATTTCTATTCCTCATTTATAAGATGAGGGAATTGGATTAAATGATGTCTAAATTCCGTTTCAAGTATTACCAGAAATCCTTTCATTCTATTCACAATAAATGCTTTAAAAATACTCTTTGTGCTTTGGTAAGAAACAGTGTCTAAGTATCCTTCTAAAGGTCTATCTCACTGTTGATAATAAATATAGTGCAGTAAAAAGAACCTCTGGGCATGGAATCAGGTGATCTGGATTCAGATCCCAACTGTGACTCTTAACTAGAAGTAAGACTTTGGGCTCTTTACTAAACCTCTTTGGGAACAGAATGTTTGCCCTACCTTCCAGGACTGTTATGGAGAAATCATTTTGTAAATTGTGCGGTCAGATTATCTTTGAAATCTCCTCCAGTTCTCAAATTCTATTATTCTACTTTCCTTGAGTATGTCATGGGACAGTAATGACATCAACACATTTCCTTTGTCTCTCTGTCTCTCTCTCTTTATCTCTCATCTTCTCTGTCTCTGTCATCTACATAACACCTGTCTCCTATGTACCTACTTATTTACACGGTGTCCCTCCCAATCAGATTGTAAACATCTTGAGGTCAGGGGCTGTTTTTACCTTTCCTCGTATTCTCAGCACTTAGAGCCTGGCTCAGTCAGGACCTATTGGCTGGCAGACTGACAATAGAAATGGGAATTGTTCATTGTCACTTACCCTCTGAACAGTCTTCACCGGTGTACCCTTCATTACAGATGCAGCGCCCTCCAACGCACTGTCCCCAGTCGTTACAGTTGTTCAGGCAGGAAAGCTGACTGCAGTCCTCTCCTCCAAATCCCTCGTGGCAGACGCACTTGCCGTCCACACAGCGCCCTTGGTTGTTACAGTCGTTTGGACACCTTAGGTCACTGCAGTCTCTCCCCATGAAACCCTCGTTGCACACGCACTGTCCATTCACGCAGCGGCCCCGGTTATTGCAGTTATTTAAGCAAGCTAACTCTCCGCAGGCTTCCCCAGCGAAGCCCTCATCGCATTCACACTTCCCAGCCACGCAAACCCCCCGGCTGTTACAGTCTTTGGGGCATCGCAAGTCCCGGCAGTCTTCCCCCATGAAGCCATCATCACACACGCACATTCCATTCACACAGCGTCCTTGATGGTGGCAGTCGTTGGGACAGCTCATGTCTCCACAGTCATAACCCGTGAAACCCTGTTCGCACACGCACTTCCCGTGCACGCAGCGCCCGCGGTTGTTACAGTCATTGAGGCACCGGCGGTTGGCACAATCCTCCCCTGTGTAACCCTCATCGCACACGCACTGCCCGTTGACACAGCGGCCGTGTTTGCTGCAGTCCCGGGGACACTTGAGTTTCCCACAGTCTGCCCCTGTGAACCCATCATCACACTCGCACTGCCCGTCAATGCAGCGACCGTGGTTGTGACAGTCCTCGGGACAGCGCTTTTCACTACAGTCATCACCAGCAAATCCCTCCTCACAAACGCACTGCCCTTCCTCACATCGGCCCTGGTGGTTGCAGTCATTGGGGCAGGTGAGTTGCCCACAGTCTTCTCCTGTGAAGCCTGACTCACAGTAGCAGGTTCCATTGACACAGCGGCCCCGGTCATAGCAATCATTGGGGCAGATGAGCTCGCTACAGTCCTCACCAGTGAAACCCTCGTCACACACACACTCGTTCTCCACACAGCGCCCGCGGTTGTAGCAGTTGTTAAGGCACAGAGGCTCGTTGCAGTCCTCACCAGCGAAGCCCTCATCGCAAACGCATTGCCCGTTCATGCATTTGCCATGCTCACTGCAGGGCACAGGGCACAGCTCCTCGCTGCAGTCCTCCCCTGTATACCCCTCGAAACAGACACAGGCGCCACGGACGCACTTGCCTTGGTCATTGCAGTCACTGGGACAGGCCAGCTGGCCACAGTCCTCACCAGTGAAGCCCTCCTCACAGACACACTGTCCATCGATGCACTGACCCCTGTCGTTGCAATGTCCTGGGCATTCTGGTTCAGAGCAGTTGGGTCCCTTCCAGCCCGGTTCGCACACGCAGCCACAGCTGTCTGTGCTGTAGTTGCCCCGACCACTACAGAAGGGTGCTGTGTCCAGTCGACCTGCAGCAACCAAGAGGTCAAACTCTGTTAGGCTAAAATATTGTGGTAACCACAAGGCATAACGCTCACCTGAGGAGGAATGGGCTATTAACTGGAGTATTTATTTGTGTTCAGGTGTGTAGTAAATATAATCAAGCTTTAGGCACTTTCTGTATCTGAGGCAGGGAAAATGAATAACAGCATCTTAGAACCAAAAGGATCTTCTTAGGCCATTGAGTCTAACCTGTGCCTGAACAGGAATTCACTGTACAATAACCCCTAAGGAATAGTTATTTATCTTTCACTTGAAGATTGCTCCTTCAAGAGCCTCCACTACCTTTCCATTTTTGGACAGTTCCTTCTGGGGGAGAAGTTTTTCCTTCAATCAAACTGAAATCTGAATCCTGCTGCTTTCATCACTGCTGATACTTCTGTCTTCTGGGGCCAGGCAGAACTAGTCTTCCCCCTTGTTCACATGATAGACCTTTTTAAGTACTTGAAGAAAGCAATCATATTTCTCACTCCATCCAAAACAAAAACAAATAAACCAAAAAACCTTTCTAGGCTAAAAGTTCTCAATTCCTTCAATGGATCCTGCCATGACATAGTTTCCAGTCTCTTTCTATCATTTCATTATTCTCTGTATAATTTCCAGTTTTCTTTAATATTCTTTACGAAATGGGTTACCCCAAACTGAACCCATTACCCCAGATGTGGTCAGACCTACGGCAGAATTCAGACAGATTCTCAGTGCTCTCATTCTGAACACATCACTGAAGACTTCGCTCTAATTCACCATTGACCTGTTACTGACTACTCTTCAGAGCCAATCATTTAAGGAGTTCTAACCCTACCTAATTATAATCATTTTGGCAACTTTGTACCCAAAAGCTAGCGTTAGAACATCTTGCTGAAGTTCATCTATACTGTTTCTTCAGTATTTCTTTATCCCACTAGCCCAGGGGTGGGGAACATGGGGCCTGAAGGCCTCATGTCCTCAAGTGCAGCGCTTTGACTGAATCCAAACTTCATAGAACAAATCCCCTTAATGAAAGGATTTGTTCTGTAAAACTTGGACTCAGTCAAAAAGACCTAGGAGGCCACATGTTCCCCAGCCCTGCATTAACCTATCCTGTTAAAAAAGGAAATGAGGTTAATTTGCATCAATGACTCCCCTTAACTTCATTTTTTTCCCTATCAGGATCTAACCTTCTTGTTGGAAGCTAATTTATGTACTACTAGTTTTGAAGGTGAGATTGAGTATAAGCAAGTCCTTTCAAATTCTTTGCAATAATTCTACAATACTGTATCATATTTACATTTTAATGGATGATTGCCAGAAGAAGATAACTAGTTTGTATGCAAAGGAAACATTTCATCCCCTCCCCCACCTTTATAAACTAAAATGTTTTGAGAGCTCTGAAAATTAGGCTTTGAAGATATCCTTCTGTTCTTTGCTGGGTTCCCTGGGAAGAGAAATCTTTGTATGATGTTTGGACCAGGATTTGTGGCCTCAATACTCATGCAGTCTGACACTTTGACATAGGAATGGTAGAACACTTGTCTGTAGTCCCTATAGGCTTTATCAGGAATTTAAATGTAGAGAATTAGCAGATGGAGGCTAGGGAATACCTATCAGTGTACAGACATCATAGTATGGTTAGACAAGAAATGAAGAAGTGATTACAGGTGACCTAGGTTTAAGTTTTAGCCCTTCTACTTACTACCTATATGACCTTGGGAAAATCATTTATTATTTTTGGGCTCAGTTTTCTTATCTGAAGAATGATGGGGTTGGACTGAGTCACCTCTATTATCCATTCCAGCTGTACAAATGATCAGATACCTTCCTTCATATAACTCAGCTACATTTCTTTTGCCAGAAGCAGCCAGCATCATAACAAGTTCCCACATACCTTCAGCAGGTTGGAGACAGCAGCCAGCCCCACTGGTACATTGCTCCCGTAGTGAAGACACCAGCCCCTCTAGTTCCTCAAGCCGACTCAGCAGGTCCTTGATGTCTGGAGCTGGTGCACAGCCACATGCTCGCCGGGGGATGTTGATTCGGTGTGTGAAGACGATCTGATTCTCCTCATTAAGTGTATGCTCTTGGAAATGTTCTCCTAGCTCGTTGGGGGGGTTCAGTTCTTTCTCCCCACTGGCTGAATCTAGGTCTACTGAGCAGTGGGAACCCACGGGCATCTTAATGTTGTAGACATGGTTAAAGACAACTGGTTGGTTCTCTTCTGGCAGGGTGGCATTGATGCCACTCTGCCGCTTGTGGCGAATCACTCTCTTAAGAACCCCTGCTTGAGTAGGGTGGTATAACAGAGCTATGATGGTGTAGGCCAGCACCTGGGTTAGAGGCCCCATGGTGGAGTTCAGTGTGATGGTGGCACTTCTGAAGTATGAAAGTTAATGTACTTCTACAGTTCAAATCTGGAAATAGGAAAACTGCAGCCTAATCTAGAGTCAGTTTCCTTTTCTCTTCTTGAGACAATTTTCTTCCTACAAATAATAATAATAATAATAATAATAATAATAATAATAATAATAATAATAATAATAATGATGATGATAATTTAAAACCATAGCTATTATTGTTACTGGCATTAGTTTCTTTTCACTCAGCATTAATAATGACTGAAAACTTTGCAAAGTATTTAATATTACACATTTGGGTATGTATTCTTCAATTCAATTGAATCATTTATTAAGTAAGCACCAGCAGTGTGAAAGGGTTTCTTGAAGTCCTTGAGGATTTCCTAATTATTCTCTTAGCTTTATGAACTGGATTTGAGACCCTGTAGGTAGAAATACAGTTAGGTCCCTATTAGTGCACATAATGAAAGTCAGGAAGTGGTCATACACATTCAGTCTTTCAAGTTATAATTATGTAAAATGTGGTGATTTGCTTCAGTCCAATAGATACATACAATGTAAATTGGAGTAATGGGATAATTTCAGAGGATTCATTATTTGCACTAATTGGGACCCAGTGTAGCCAGAGTGGCCTTTGTTTTCTTTGAGTGACTCAGCTTACCTCATTGAGCCTCGCCACCCCTCACAATGTTCTAGGATGCACAATCCAATCATAATTTAAATTAAATTATGTATCCTAGAACACCCATCTATAAGATAGATGCTTCTCTCAAGGACTTTAGTCTCCAGTGGAGAATGTGACATATCCACAAATAAGTATTATGTAAGGTAAAATGTGAGAAATCCAAAGGAGAGATGCAGACAGAGCCTTCTTGGGAAATTTGAAGAGGGGATAGTCGTTTTGGGCAATGCTCAGCAGGGTGAGGGAGGGTAGTCTTAGGTAAAGCCTCAAGAAGGAGGTCTTATAGAAAGGAAGGAACTTCAAAAATGAAGATGAGGAAACAAGGAATGGAAGTTCTATTTGGAGCCAGACAACCTGGGTTTAATTCCCAGCACTGCCCTTTATGATTTATGTGATCTTGGATAAAACTTCTCACGTCTTTAGACTGTAGTTTCCTCTTCTGTAAAATGAGGGAAATGGGTCAGCTGACCTCCATGGTTCCTTCCAATTCTATCTATGAAGCTATGATTCAATGATCCTATTGCCAGCATGAGAGACAGTGTGAACCAAGGCCAGCCATAGAGATAGGTGAGGACATGGCATGAACAAGAAACGGGCAGTTGTCCGGTTTGGTCACAATATAGAATGCATGAAAAGGAGTAGTAGATTACATTCATTTTCACTCTTATTATAGAAATGAGAATGAGATGGTTCCCTCTAAAATAACTTTAAAACAAAGGACATAGACCTAGATCTAGAGAGACCTTAGGCTATCTGGTCCAACACCTTCAGTTTAAAGATAAAGAAAGTAAAGCCACAAGAGGTTATGTATCTTAACCAAGAATACCCAAGAAGTTAAGTGATAGAGTCCTGTTTCAGACCCAGATTCTCTGACGCTAATGCCAATGCTCATTCCACTGGGTCATGCTACTTACTCCCTATTTCACACATCAATAGAATAATGTATATAAAATTCTTTGCAAACACCAAAGTTCTATGTCAACTATTGTCATCATTCCTATTATTCTCCTACAATATTTCATCTCCTTTCTATTCATAAGCTTATCATATTCTCTTCTTAATGAATACTCACACATGAAGATTCAAGGTGTTTGGACATGAAATTGGGGCCCAAAGCCATTGTTCTCTATGTTCTGGCCCTGGGAGAAAAGGGTTCTCTGCAGATTGCTATTGGTCTCCATCCATGGAAATCAACCCAAATAAATACTTGTTGTTTTCTACAGTATTTCCAGTCCTCTTCTTGGCTCTGCATTTCTTACAAAACAAGTATTGAACTTGGCATCTGTCCTTAGGGAACTTCTAAGCCAGTTAAGACAGTAAGGCCAATACAAATATTAGAGAGAGAATCAACTAGATTTCGATAACTTGCAAGTCACAGATTACAGGTGCTGATCTTGAGACAAGTCAGTAGGCATTTATTAAGTGCCTACTGTCTGTCAGGCCCCATGATAAGCGCTGAAAGACAAAATAGAAAGACAAAAACCAGTCCCTACTCTCAAGGAATGAACAGTTCAAGTAGGGAAAAGCATTCCAGGTAAGAGGAATATCTCAGATCATCAGGTTGAGGAAATCCTTTGTCTCATTGCTATCAATTTGTGTCACAGGGGACTTAAGGAACTGAGAAGAAAAAGATTAACAAGTGGCCAATTTGGGTGTGATTATTACTTTAGCTCAAAAATGTACTTCAGGCTAGAGTGCATATTGTACTCAAACATATGAAAATTATCTATAAATCATCTCTAAATTCGTTCATGACCCTCTTCAGCTACTTCTTTCCTCTGGATATGACTGAGGGAAAGGTAGTTGTGGACATTTGTTTCTAAACTGTATCAGTCAGTTTACTCATGGCATCCCTCTGTTCCATTTCTTTTTCGTGGGGAAGTTTCTATTATGTTAGTGTCTCAAGTCAATTATCTGTGTAGGCTGGTTATTCTGTAGGTGGCTTCCTGACATTTTTCCAGCAGTGTCTTGCCCTAAGGGTAAGATGAGTCAGTAAGAGGAAAGCTGATCTTTCCTTTCATTTGTACAGAGAATATTTAGTGAACTAGATTGATCAAGAAAAGAAATGAGAACAATTCAAATGGTTTGAAATGACCTGATGTGTTCAGCCACAATTGGTAGTTTGAGAAAGGCGGGGTAAGCAGGTGTTGGGACAATGGGATTGAGAAACATTTCTTTAGTCACCCTGAGCCTTTTAGGGATAAAAAAAAAGATTCAGATGTCTGCAGGACTTGGAAGCAAGAGGTATGTATCTTTGAAAGAGATGTTTCCTCCTGCCTTTTCATGTCTGATCTTTCACTACTATCCATCTATCTACTTATGCTATCTGTCTTGTGTTTGAGAAGACTAGATCCTTCTTAAACATGTCCTGCTTTCCTAAATGAGACCTCCTTAAGTAACCAGGCTTGAAGAGAAATAATATTTTTATGTTTGGATTGAAGGAAGAGACAAGAATACTAGGCATGTGGGCAAATGGCTTCTTCCTTTTCTTTCTTTCCCCTTTCCTCCCCTTCTTCCTCTTTCTTTTTTCCTTCTTTCCTCAAACATTGGCATATCTACTAGGTTTGATCAATTTTTTCAAGTCAAGTCAAGTCAATGAGCATTTATTAAATGCTTATTATTTGCCAGGCACTGTGCTAAGTGTTGAGAATACAAAGAAAGGCAAAAAACCCTTCAATCCCTGACTTAAAGCTTTATATTCCGTCCTATTGACTGCACTCATATGAATTGATGAAGGGACTACCACACGCTAGTCATGGGGAATAAAAGGACAAAACTAAGACTAGACTCTGATCTTTAAGAATTTACCTTTCTGTTCCACAAAGGTTCCAAGCTCCTATCTCCATTATTTAAAGAAAGTTCTACATGGTAGATAATAAACATTTGTCAAAGCAATAATCTAACAACAAGTATTTGTTAAGTGCTGACTATGTACCAGGCGCTAGTTATACAAAGACAAAAGTTAAACATTATCTGCTCTGCAAAAGCTTACCATGCTCAGGAGGAATTAACATTCTATAACAACAAATGAAAGGTGGGGAGTCTGGATGGGACTCTTTCCTTACTTCTTTCTATAAATGTCCTAAACTCAAAAACTCATTCCACACCTCTCCCCCACCCCACAAATTTTTTGCCAGCTACTCTTTCAAGGCAATAGATTTATGAAAAGGACAAGCTTTTTTCACTATAAATTTTCATGAGCTGACAAAGTTAAATGTTACCCTATTGGGGAGCAGCGTTAGCAGAAAGTGGGGGCTGAGCTTTTCATTCTCATGCCATTCCCCTCCCCCTTTCCCTTAGGCACATGGCAATCAACTGGCACATTTTGGGCATCTTGTGGAAATAATTTAATTTTTTGTCTTTGCAAAGTACATCATTATATCCCATAGAACATGTGTGCCTTCATAGATACAGAACTGGGATTAGAAACTGGCCAACTTCTAACTAAGGTTTAGAAGTTAATCTCAATGAAGATACAACAAAAGGCATTGCAATTATTCATATCACAAAAGAAAAGAATAAGAGGGCAAGTCATGATTCTCTTAAGTAAATGATTTCTTTTCATATAGAGGATGCAGTTTGCTGTTTTCCCATCTTTTCTGGGAAGGTCAAGAAGAAACAGCTTTGAGTTGTAGTTCAAGTTTTATTTGTTTTCAAGTTTTATTCGTAGGCCAGCTCTACTAAAACTTGCTATATGACTCTGGAGAAGTCACCTCATCACTTTGAGTCTGAGCAACAAACCTTGGCCTACCTACTTCATAGGGGTTACTGTGAGGAAATTACTTTGTAAACCTGAAAATGCAATAGAAATGTGAATTTGTAAAAGCTATGGTTATTGTTTGTCATTTTAAGGAAATTCCTTCCTTCCTTCCTTCCTTCCTTCCTTCCTTCCTTCCTTCCTTCCTTCCTTCTTTCCTTCCTTCTTCCTTCCCTCTATCCCCCTTCCCTCCCTTCCCTGAATTTAATAAAAGAGGATAACATAATTAACTTTTCAGGTTTTTATTTTGTCATTATTCCCTTCCCCTTCTCCGCCCCTCCCAGAATCCATTTGTGACTGACATTAATGACTTATATTTCAATTTAATTTCTAATGGAGAGAGAAATTATAGCAATTAAGAGTTTATTTCCTACCAAACAGCTGGGTCCTTAGCTTTTTTTCCTAGACTTTTTGACCTCTTATTTTTTCCATTTTGGCCATTGAAGGATGACTCAGAAAGCTAAACATATTTCTCTCGTAATCTTTTTTTTTTTTTCAATCTCAGAGGATGGCCTCAAAACCAATCCCCTCAATGACCTCTAGCCAAGAATCCTAGGACCCAACCTGTCTGAAACTTTGGAATTCTAGTGCTTCTGTGGTTGACTGGCCTAGAATTTCCCTTACCTATTGGATGACCTGGATTCCTTCTATAAGGTTAGTTGCTTACTGTGGCCATTTGGAACCATGACAGCACAAATGATTTTTCTCCCACTTTTTCTCTCTTCTTGCAGGCCACCCAGGCTCTGGTTTTTCCACTGGATGAGATAGAGACTGAATCAACCTGCTTCTGTCCTCTCATCCATCCATCTTTCCCTGAACTCCTTTCCCATCTTTGACCTCAGGGTTAGCTACTTCAGTGTCTCCCTCTCTATTTCAAATTCCTTTGCCTTCTTAACATTCCAGAATCATTACTGAATCAAAGTGCCGGAAGGAGTATTTTGTCCAATGACTTAACAGATATGGAAAATGAATCCCAGAGAAGGGAATAAGATAATAGTATTTAGACCTGGCAGGGATCCTAAAGACCATCATATCCAAACTCCTCATTTTATATATGATGAAACTGTAAGCAAAAAAAGTGGAACTGGCTTTCCAGTCACATATTTGGTAAAGGATGGCCCCAGGATTCAAGTATGAAATGTTAGCACCATTTCCACTATACTTGCAGTTCTTACTCACGTATGTTCAGGATTCCTTTGACAATCTGACATAGCCTCTCAGAATAATGCTCGTTGTCTCCATTCATAATTGAAGGAGATGCTAAATTTCAATTATAGCTTAGTGAAAGTGAAGATATAATTTTTCCCCCATATACTTTTATGGTTCCCCTGAAATTGAGGACTCCAGGTTAAGAAGCCCTATGCTATGCCATGCTGCCTGTTTAGGGCACCATGAGGACGCTGATGGAGGAAAGTAGACCTCTAGAGAGACCTGACTTGTTACAAATTCAAACAAAGGCTTTTTAGCCTTTCATTAAACACTTAGATAGTTCCAGTTTCCCTCTCCCATTGGCCACTTCTAACAGTTTTTCCCTTTAAGCTATCACCCCTAGCTACTAGCTAGCTAGCCATCCTTGTTAACCATTACTCTTGAAATAAACCATTAAGCCAGATTAGTTTTCTTTTTTCCTCCTTCCATTAATGCCATTCTCAGCCTTGGTTTTTTTTTTATTTTTCACTCATGGTGAATTCCCAGCTTCCTACTCCCCTGATCTGAAATGTGCTTCATCTTCCTTATCTTCCTACCTGCTTTATGAGTTAAGGAAATGATGATGACCAACAACGATCTCTCTCATTTCTAACTTGTTTTTCATATTTGGTCATGTTAGGCTTTTCAATTTTATAAGCTGTTTTATTGTGTTTGTACCTCATCTTTTATCATTTAGCTATTCAATATAAAGCCATAACATTATATTTAGAGATGCTATTTGCATAACATTTTATAAATAATAATACATAGCATTTTATATAACACTTTAAAGTTTTAAAAAATGCTTTACATATGTTGTCTTGTTTGATCCTCGCAACATGGGTAGGTAGGTGCTATTATTGTCCCCAGTTTACAGATAGGTAAACTGAGGTTGAAAGAGGTAAAGTAACTTGTCAAAGGTCACACAGCTAGTACATGACTGAAACTGGATTTGAACTCAGGCCTTCCTGACTCCTAGGCCAGTACTCTATTTATTTCACCACTTAGCTTCCCTTTTGTGCATTCCCTTCTTGATCCTCACAACTCTGTAAGGTACTTAAAGTGCATTATAATCCTTTTATACAGGTAAGATAACTGAACTTTAGGGAGTTAAGGTTAGGGACTGCAGGGATCCACTAGTCCAGTCTCCATATTTTGCAGACAAGAAAATAGAGGCCCAGAAAAATTAAGTAATTTGTCCAGACCTCCCCTGGATAGTAAATAGAAGAACTGCAATTCCAATCCACTTCCTGTGACTCCTAATCCAGTGATCTTTCCATTAGTTATAGCTACATAGTCCTTCCTCATTCACTCATAATTTAGGATCTATGTCCTTGGATGGGCTTAACTGTGTCTTAAAGTGAAGAACTAAAAATAGGGAATAACTTTGCATTGAAATTACTCTCATCCCACCTCATCTCCTACAGGCAGTCATTATTTACTATGATTTAAAGCAATAAAAATATCTGATATGTCAATATTTGCAAAAAGAGACAGATTTTCTCTTTCCTATTAGTTTCCATCAATGTTGACTTTAGATACAATGCATTTGAAATCAAGAACAGAATTGCTTTTTTTATAGTATTTGCAATCCCCATCTTACTGGACAGTTAGATCTCAGGTATTTCTGCATTGGTAGATGAATCATATGTACCAGAAGTTCTCTCTCTTGTGGAGAAGTCTAGCAATTTTGCAATATGTCTCAGCAAAATCAGATTTTCAGTGTTGTGGGAAGAGATCCAATTTGGAATCAGAGCACCTAGATCTGATTCTTAGCTTAGTACTAACTTACTGGGCAAGTCATTTCACCTTCTCAGCAGTAATTCCCTTATTTGTAAAATGAAAGGTTTGGACTAGGCAGTCTCTAAATTCTCTTCAACCTTTAAATCCTACCAAAAACAAAGAAGTAAACAAACATTTACCTTTCTCCCTTTCTCATTAGGACAGTTAGCTAAAAATAGTTTTTTTGATTGTTATTCAGGTGTGTCTGACTCTTTGTGACCTCATTTGGGGTTTTCTTGGCAGAGATATTGAAGTAATTTGCCATTTCCTTCTCCAGCTCATTTTACAGATGAGGAACTGAAGCAAACAGGGTTAAGTGACTTGTCCAGGGTCACACAGCTAGTAAGTGTCTGAGGCTGGATTTGAACTTATGAAGATGAGTCTTCCTGATTCCAAGCTCAGTGCTCTATCCACTGGATAGAGCCTCCTTAATTTTGCTACTTCTGTAGGAAAAGTAGGTCAACAATTGATTTTTTTCCCCTCAATCTATATCAATTCTTGCTCCAACCATCCTATTTCAAACGCCATATCTTCCTCCCTGGAAAAGCTTTTAAATGCATCTTCCTTCAGTCTGTCCTTCAAGTCATCCTTCATACCACATTCTCTCCAAGAAATGCTTCTAATAGACTGCTATGGTCTTGTCATTTTTTTTACTCACTTTGAGGGACTCCTTATTGCTGATAAAAAAGCATGCATTATTGATACTTGTATTCAAAATGCTCTATAATCTATTTGATGGAGAACTCAAACAGGGCAAACATTCACATGGCAGTCAGAAGAAGTGACACAAGGAAATTCTCAAGAACTTTGGAATTGATCGTATGACATAGGAGACACTGGCACAGAACCACTCAGCGTGGCGTTCCCACATCAGAGAAGGTGCTGTGCTCTGTGAGCAAAGCAGAACTGAAACAGCTCAAAGGAAACCCAGGATGCGCAAATTTAGAGAATCCACCCCAAATGTTCACATGTACTATTTGTGCCCAACCGGTGGTAGAGCATTCCGAGCTCGTATTGGTCTGATCAGCCACAGTCGGACACATGGAAACTTGATGTCATTTTCACCCTCTTCAAGAACGAAGGACAACAATCAACCATAATCTGGCTCTGACCCACCTTTCTAAATTTCTCCCACCTTCCCAGAATTTATATTTCAACCAAACTAGACTACTTTCCATTCTGTCCATCTCTGAGCCTTTGCTCAGGTCATCTCCAGAGCCCACCTACTCTATCTCCTCTATAAAGCTTTTGCTGACACCTCTCTTCCTCCTTAGGTGAAAGTGATCCCTCCCTCACATGTTTCATAACACTCTGCCAGCTCCCTTTCTTTGCACTTTTCCCTCTCCCTTGTACCATAGTTATCCATGCAATGTCATTCTTCCATTAGAGGTGGAAGGGACCATAGAGTTATACCAGTACAATCTCCATTTTTTACAAATCAGAAAATAGAGGCAACATGAAAATGATGTCTGTGTCATGGATGTCTTTGTACCCCGAACACTTAGTGTAATGTTTTAAACATAAAAATATAGCCTTGTGGAATGAGTGAATGAATGAATGGCATTTTCCCACTTAAGTCTACGTTTCCACCTAGGAGGGGAATGTGTTAGCAGAAAGATAGCCTTCAAGGGTTGGGATGGGTCTACAGAGGAATATTCATTGCTCCATCCTGACACACTCTGGTATGTAGTGTGAAGATCTGGAGTAATGCTAATTTCAGTAACTCTGCTCATTACATCCCATCTCTGGGCTTCAGGTTTCCTTCTTTATGGAGTACGGGACTTGGGCAAGGTGGTTTCTAAGGTCATGTCCAGCTTAAAATTCTATGATCTCATGGCTAAAATCCTCTATTTCTGCTTTCTGTCCTTTTTGGCAGGGTGCCACCTACACTTTTACCAGGTGACACTGTTGAATGTGATCTCCTCTTCCTTCTATTCCACAACAAGAATTTTATTTACTTGCTAAACATTAACTTTAATTTTCTTCTCTTTCTTCTTCCCATGGTAATTTGATGACTGGTCCCACCCATCTTTCTTCTGGTTATCCATCCCTCTTTTTGCTGGTTATGCCCATTACTTTGATTCTACACATAACTGTCAGCCCCTATCTCTGCCTACTCAAATCCTTTTCTTCTTCAAGAATCCAATATATATTTTTTCATCTTTTCATGGCACTTTTCTTAATCATGTGATAATGGAATTTGGAAATAGAAAAGACTTTAAAGATCATCCAGTCCAACTTTTCCCATTTTAGAGATGAGGAAACTGAAGACCAGAGATGCTAAGTAGCTTACCAATGATCACACAGCTACAAAGTGTTAGAACTGGAATTTGAACCCAAGCCCTCAGACTCAAAATCCTGTGCTCTTTTCATTACATTGCCACTTCACAACCAGATTTCTTTGAAATCCATAATGGAATTGATGCCCTGATGTCTTTCCTAGGTAATTATAACACTATACCTTAGGATTCCATCACCAAGATCACATACCCTAGTGCTCTAGGAAAGGGAGGTCAAATTGCCTGACACAACCTTGGAACACTTCACTTCTCTCACATGAGCAGTGTATCCTTACTGGCTGCAAGTCATGAAACCCAAAATGCAGTTTAATTTTAAATCATGGACTGTGATAAGCTCGAAGTGTCTAGGGAGGAAACTTCTTGGAAGCATTTGCCCATTTAGTAAACAAAGGCCAAATTGGCAGCTGATACCATGACTCAGAATGCTACTGTGGATGGATTGTCCCAGATAAGACTTTGCAATTCCAACAGGGATACATCCCAGAAACTTAGTAAGTGAAATTCAATGCATTCTAGTGTAGATGTAATTTTAAAAATCACTTTACGGTAAAAGAGACTGATAGAGTGGCTTGGCTATCTGGACAAATATTTCAGAAAGGTCTCTCCTCCCAATCTTTGTTAAATGAAAAATAATTCCCTTGCTCTTTTTTTTAAAAAAACACTCCACAAGCGGTATTTCTACCTTTATATTTCCACATGTTGGCCAAGGCCAGTTCTTATTTAAATCTCAAAAAAGTGGCAACTGATGCTCAAATCAATGCCTTTGGAATGGAAATATAAATAATATGTAAACAGTATTTGATGGAGTTCCAGGACATAATTCACATTAGCTTACACTAAAATCACCAAATCCTTTTCTGTTTAGCCATACTTCCTCTTATGAAGCTGATTTTTTTAACTCAAGTGTAAGATTTTACATTATTCTATTCAACATAATCTTATTAGATTTGACCCAATGTTCTGACCTGCTGAGAACATTTCTGAATCTCCACTCCATTATCCAGTGTATTAATTATTCCTTCTAGCTTTGCTTCATCTGCTATTTTGATAAGTATGCCATCTATGCCTTTATTCAAGTCCTTGGTAAACATTAGACACTTCAGCATCAAGCATGGCTCCCTGGGAGCCTTCACTAACGTCTTTCTTCCATGCTGACATGTAGTCATCAGTGATAACTCTTGATGTGTGGTGATTCAACCAATTCCCAGGTCACCTAACTATACTATCATTTAACTCTCATTTTGCCACCTTATGCACAACAATAACATGAAAAACTTCATCCAGTGCTTTACTAAATAGATAATTCATCAGATGTTTTACTAAATCATAGACAAAACATATCTATAACATCTCCCTTGATTGATTAGCCTAGGAACCCTGTCCAAAAAAGAGAGGAATAATTGATGTGTAACATGTCTAACAATAAGTCTAACATGACTTATTTTAACAGCTTTTTATTGCTGTCTTTTGTTTTTATGTCTCTTAGATTTTCCCTGCATTCTTCTTTTTTCTCCTTCCCAGAAAGCTATCCTTATAATAAAGAAGTTTTGTAAAAAAGAAAAGAAAAAGAAGTAATATCCCACACCTGTGGATTCTGTATCTCTGCAAAAGATTGGGAGGAGGTATCTTCTCTTGCATATCTCTTGACTTTTGAGATCTTTGCAACTTCATTTTCAATTGTTTTGTGGTGGTTGTTCTTTCCTCTTACATTATTACAGTTGTTGTCTATATTATTTTCCTTGCTTTGCTCTACCTCACTTTGCAGTAGTTCACGTGAATATTCCATGCTTTTCTCTCATTCATCACATTTGTCATTTTTTGTGGCACAGTAATATTCCATTACATCTACGTACCACAGTTTGTTTATTCATTCCCTAATAGATGGTCATCTACTTCATTTCCAGTTCCTTGCTATCACAAAAGTGCTGTTATGAGTATTTTGATGCTCATGAAACCTTTCTTTTTATTAAGGGTTTTGCTAAGTATACAGCAAGTTGGGAAATCATTATGTAAAGGGTATAAACATTTTAGTCACTTTATTATCATAATTCCAAATTGCTTTCAATAATTGTTGTACTAATTTAAAGCTCCACTGACAATGCATTGGTGTTCCTCTCTTTCCACAACACCTTCAACACTATTGCATCTTTTGTCATCTTTGCCAATCTGTTGAGTATGAGGTAAAACCTCAGGGTTGTTGTTGTTTGATTTGCATTTCTCTTATTAATGGTGATTTAGATCATCCTTTTATATGGTTGTTAGTAGTTTGTGATTCTTCTTTGAAGACTATTTCTATTCTTTGATCACTTATATATTGAGGAATAGCTTTTGGTGTTAGGTAATTCCACTAGTTGTCTATTCATCTTGGATGCCATACCCTTATCTAAAAATTTTTACCAAAGTTGTTCCCCTCTACTCCAAGTCAACTGCTTCTCTTATCTTGAAGCATTCATTTTGTATCTGAAAAAATCTTTTGAATTTAATCAAAATTATCCATTTTTTCTTTTCTAATTGGCTCTCTTCCTATATTTTTTGTCGTTAAAATTTTTCTTCTAACTATAGCCATGGAAGGTACATGATCTGCTTCTTCCTCTAATGATTTTATGGCAGTATCTCTAATATTCAAGTCATATATCCATTTTAAATTTAACATGGAATATGGTGTAAGATATTGGTCTAAGCCTAACTTCTGGCATGACCTATACTTGATGAAAACATACTAGCTCTTTAACCTCAGGCTGTTCAGCCTGTCAGGGGCTGTTTGGATCATCAGTTGGTTGATTTCACGCTCACACACACACATACGCACATGCATTTATTTCTATGTGCTATATTTCTGAAAAGGCTAATTATGCATTGACTAACACATTAGCTGTATACTGGTGTATCCAATGAAGTACTTATATATCACAGTGCTTCCTGGATGCATGGTACATGTTAATTTTTAGACAAAATAGTCAATGATCAAAGAACAGTCCCTTTGTTACTGCTCCAGCCCTTATGCACTGATTAAAAAGTATTAATTGACTTTTTATTCAAGTTTCTTTTGATGTTTATTTCATGCCATTATACATTGTATACAAATGAGTTAATAGTTCCTCTAGGGTTTATAAATAGAAAGATTTTTAGAACATTACCTGTGGGGTGATGTCTATTTTCTCGATGGGGGAAATCAAGGCTTGAGGTTGGTCATGACTCTGGTCATTTCTTATTCAAACTCTGCTCTGGTTCTGGACCAAATCTTTCATGTTAGTTTGTTTTGTATCTCACTTTTAGAGAAGGAGTGTAAAATACACTTGGTTATTTTTAGCCACCATCTCTAAATACAGGAATCAGAGGCTACTGCTCTTCACTTAGGCCCTTACTGGGAAGAAAACCATTCCATTTTGGATAAATAAAGATAACTACTAAGTGCCTAGAGATATATTTCAGACCATCACTCATGAATTCATTTTTATTAGTGCATAAAACATATTAAGTGTATATAGTTTGACACAGACACATGGCATGTCCCTGATTGGATGAAGGGAAGAAAGACTTTTTTTAATTATTAGGAGATAGCAGATGGATTTCTTTCAATGTCATCTTGGCAGCTCCTCAGGAAGCTAACACCAAATATGCCTCCTTGCTTGCAGACTAGAGTTTTATTGTGCATACTTACTGGAGTGTGGAGATGCATACATGGATATTTTCAAAGGTTCTAGAAATTCCTCACCCCAGTCCCTCTCAACACCCATAAATTCCATCTTGGAATGTGTCAGGAAGAAAAAAAGAAGTCAAGAGGCGGATTCTGGGTGGATTTTTTCCAAGGACATCTGATCCTGACAGTTGAACGAGACAGTTGCAATGTGTATCCTCTACTGCCAGGAGAAAGTAAGTCCAACCAAGGCCTCCACCAGACCCAGAACAGTGGTATCCAAGCTTCATGAGTAGCATTTATCTTGGCCTTTCATTTTGTTTTCCTTTGACATCACATTCTTGAAAGAGTCTCAGAGCCTTTTTTTTGAAAACTCGGTGGTCAGGATGGGAAGTTCAGAGGAACTGGCCACCATCCCAGCAGCCTAAGTGGGTGTGATTGCTTTGATGAATGGTAGCCATATCGGGGTGCTTCACAAAGGCACAGGGGATTCTGAAGGCTACTGACTCCCTAGGAACCCCTTCCTATCCAGAAATTATAGATGAGAGATTCAAAGGAAAGAAAAGGAGCTCAGGATTAGGAATCAGAAAACTTTTGGCTCAAGTCACGACTATTTCTTCCATTTATCAGCTATATGATTATGTTCAAGTGCCCTTCCCACCCTGACCATCAGTTTTCTTGTTAACAAAATGAAAGAGTTAGGACAGATGATCCCTAACATCCCTTCCTGAGCAATGATTTTATTTTTCTGCCTTGAAGGGAGGAGTGGCTAAAAGACCATTCTCTGGGAGAGGTAACACACAGAGATGAGGGGAGATGCCATCTCCTGCCCATTGTGTATGTTGGTGGCTAGGGATAGGCTCACAGGTGAGTGTTATTAGACAATCAATAATAGAACTTTTTTTTTATCCGATGATAATGATACTTTGAAATTCCAGGTAGAAAAGAATTCTTGTGAAGGTTTCTATTTTTCTCATCTATACTAATTATAGTAATTGACATTTATATAATACTTTAAATTTTTCAAAGAACCTCATGTATAGGGTGTCCCAGAACTCTTAGTACAATTTCATCCTTTGATAGCTTAAAATGGCAGTAAGACTTTAATGCTTCACAACATCTCTGGGAGGGAAGTACTACAGGAATTAACATTTCAATCGGACAGATGAAGGTTTCCCATTTGAGCTATGAAGTTAAGTGACTGACCCAGGGTTAAGTATCAGAGATGGAATTTGAATCAAGATAGTCCTGAGAAGACCTGGTTTAAATCTGGCTCTGGCCAGATGTGACCAGGGGCAAGTTGCCCCAACTCTATGGCCTTAGGTTTCCCCATCTGTTAAATAGTGCTTATTTGAGCAAATGATTTAGTTCCCTCTGACCCTTAGTTTCTTTATCTGTAAAGTGGGAATAATCGTAAACTATGCTTTGTAAACCTTTTCATGCCAGTAATAAAAGTAGTGGATCATAGAAAGCTTCCCCAGAATGATAGCTCATGCTGCTGGTCTAGTAGGAACTTGAATGGAAACATAAGACTTAAGAGTTGGAGGTGATGTTAGATATCATGTAGTTCTTTGCTTTGTTCAGTCATCTCAGAAGCGTCCAACTCTCCATGACCCCATTCAGGGTTTTCTTGGCAAAGATACTGGAGTGGTTTGCCATTTACTTCTCCAGCTCACTTTACAGATGAGGAAATAGAGGATCAAGCGACTTTCCCAGGGTCACACAGCTAGTGAGTGTCTGAGGCCCATTTTGAACTCACAAAGATAAGCCTTCCTGACTTCAGCCAAGGAACTCTATCCACCATGCCATGATCATGTAGACCAATCCCCTTATTTTATAGATGAAGAAAATGAGGATCAGAATGGTTCTGAGACTTGCCCAAGATAAAATGGGTAGTAGCTAGTTTCAGATTTCAATCCCAGGTCAGAGGACCCTAAATCCAGGACTCTTTCCACAACACCACACTGCCTACAGAATAGAATGCTTCTGGGGTATAAGCACATGATCGCTCACTAGACTCCAAGCTGCTGGAAGGAAGGGATTGTGTCTTTCCACTACTTTTATATCTCCCCCAGAGAACAGTAAATGCATTGCACATGGCAGACACTTTATAAATGAGTGAAAAATGTTTTAAGATGTTTTTCTTAATAGAAGGAACATGGTTGAGTCTAAAATTTTTTTAATATAATCATTATCCTGAAATTCAAAGATCAATCTTTGAATTCACAGATGAAAAGGAACCTTAAAGAGTATCTGGTCTAACTCTTTCATTTCAATTCTGTTCTGATAACTTGGTCACTTTGGAGGTAAGGTATACTGAGGGGGTCATTGCCTCAAGGGATGCTATTTGGTGGTCATGTAGGAAGGCGATTCCCTCCCCCCCATCCCGTCCCCCACCCTGCGCTTTGCTTTTCTTCCCTTACTCTGCCCTGCAATTCCCCCAGGACACTTAAAAACCAACAGCCCCTGTGCCAAAGCTACATCCACCCACTTTACCACAAGCTAGCTTGATGACTGAAAAGTAAAGCCCCCTGTGGCATTTGGCAGGAAGTAGATTTATTTGGCACAACTTGTGACAAACAGACATAAGACACTGTTCTTGGTGAGGAGGAAGCACGAGGGGGCCATTAAAGTCTGCAAACTATCCAGTTTCATTGGCATCATTGTGTGCTATAGTTGGGTCATTCTTCATTTTAAATCTTGACCTTCATTACTTAAGGCACTTATTTTAAAATCTGGAGTGTGATTCAAGGAGCTTTGGTCCATTGTTAGTTTCATCCCACGACTTGATTCAGCAGTTTTGTTCTGTAGAGTTTCATTCTGGATTTCAAAATGTGAAAGTCAGTTGGCCAAGTTCAGTGGCCCGAGGAATTGAGGAAATTGCTTAGGTGAATGTTGAGAATTTTTCTGCTCTGGGTGAGGGCTTAGCATGGGGGCTTAGATTCAGATAATGTTTGTTTTAAGTTTATAGCACTCACCTGTTTACACTACTATCTTAGGGTCTGTTTCTCTTCACCAGGATTTGTTAATCTGATTATATAGTCCTCTGAACAAAGGGACAGAGGGCTACATGATGTGATTTATTTTCCCTCTCCTCAGCTCAATGACTTGGCTTAAAAATTCCTAGCCCATACAGTTGAAGAGTATCCCAGTTTCCCCTCTTATTTTTTTTTCTTTAGGAGAAGTTTCAGTACCAACTTAATTAATCCACAAATCTTATCCTGTAAAATATTTCCATCCAGACACAATAATAAGATTCATATTTGTGGCTCAACTATACCTAAGAAATGCTTAGGTATTTGACTAGATCCATTGATACATTCAAACCACAAACTGCTCAAGCCTGGTATGGTTTCAACTTTTGAAATAAGACTTTTGCAAAGCACTTGCCTTAAAAAAAATAACATTTCTTCCCTAGTTAGGGAGGGGGGAGGTATGGAGCTCATCAAAGAATCAGCCTGATGGGAAACCATTCAATGCAGGGACATCTTTAATATTTCTCCTCCACCTACTCTGGTCAAATGATATTTTAAAACTAAATTAATTTTTAAGAAAAAAATTTTTTTTCAGAATTTTTGAAAATTTTTTTGACTTAGTATGACAAAGGTGAGGAATAGACTTATGAATTTCTCAGTTATGGCTGGATTAAGTTTTTAGCTAACAAGCACAACAGAATAGGAAAGCAAAACAAAAGAACCCACATGAGTCCTGTAGCACTGATAGCTATGGTACATGGGCAAGAGACTCTTTCAGTAGTATAGGCTGGACAATGCTGCTAGATTCTGGAGAAACTTTCTGTTGGAATTCCAGTTTAGAGATCATCTAATGAGGAGATGAGGAAATTTGAAGCTCAGAGGAATTACCTGACTTATCCAAAGAGGCAGAGCCAGGATTCAATCCTGGATCCTCTGATCTCACATTCAATAGCTCTATAGCTCTATAGCATCCTAGCTGAACTGGTATAGAATCTTGAGCCAAATGTGGTGGTGCACTTACTGTCTCCAATACTCTCCATTGAAACCAGTGCTCTGTGTGCATCCAGATTTGAATGACAACTGGGTTACATTCATCCCTCCTCTCATTTGAAAAATGAATGGGTTTTATATTACTCTAAGAAAACAAACTTAGCTAAATTGCTACCTAGTCTTAAGTTGATTTCCAGTAGTTGAGCATCCCTAGGTGTGAAAAAACTTAACCCACCCAAATTTTGCATCTGATCCATTACCTGCAGCCACTACTCAAAACAGTAAAGAAATGGGGTTCAACTCTAACAAAAGGAGGGTGGGCTTAAAGTTCTGGTAATTAAAAACTTCTTTGTGCCATACGAGGACTGTTTGGAAGAGTGTTGTATGTATGGTAACCATGGGAGGTGATTCAAACCATTCTCTACTGCTGCTCCTCCCTCCCCCTGCTTGATTGCTTTGAAAGTTGATGGCTATAACAGTAAATAGGCAGTATTAATTGAATATTTGTTTATACCTCCATAAGTGAACAGCTTTGAATTTCTATGGTGTGGTCACCATTTGTGTTGTATTGTTTGAATTCAGTTAACTATAGTGGATAGAGTTCTGGAATCTGGAAAACTGATCTTCCTGGGATCAATTCTGACCTCAGACACTTACTAGCTGTATGACCCTGGGCAAGTCATTTAACCTTGTTTGCCTCAGTTTCCTCATCTGTAGAATGAGCTGGAGAAGAAAATGGCAAGCTACTCCCTATCTTTCTTAGGAAAATCCCTAAAATGGAGTCACCAAGAGTTGGATATGATTGAAAAATGATTTAATAACTGTTTGAGTTCGGTTTGCTTTCTCTGGCACTCAAAGTCGTTCAACTCAATTCAATTTAATATAACAAATTATTATTAGGTTCTTGTTTTGTGGAAGGCACAGTTTTAGGGACTGGATGTTCAAGGAAAAGAAATTAAATGGCCTCTGACTTTCCAATCTTATCATATATATCTTGCGCTTTAAACAAACCAATTCTCTTTCCACCCCCACCCCCTGCCCCTGCCTCAAAATGGTCTTTGCTCTTACATCTTTGTGTTTTTCTCACACTATTTTCTGTTCCTGGCCCTGTCTTATCCTTTCCTTTTTATCCATGGGATTTCTGCTAGCCATTTGAAGCCCAACTCCAGTGCCTTTGCACCACCCAAGAGCCTTTTCTCATCCTTGGTGTTGTCATTGGCCCTTTCTTTTGGCTATGCCCCACTGTTTTATTTTGAAACTTGGTAAGGCATATCTCAAGTAACAGCAAATATTAGAGTTATCTCTGCCCGTCTGATCCTACTACTGAACTACATATGCCCCATGATCAGGGATTGCGTCTGAAGTAAACTCTGCATCCTCCTTGACGTGGAACTCAGAGCTTCGCACAAGGTAGGCCCTAAATACACGCTTGTGAATGAGCAGATGCAAGTGTCCTAATCAAATTGAAGAAGAGCCAGAAACAAATGGGGAGTCCCTCAGAACAGCTGGGAAATGGATGAACGTTATTGGTGCCGCTATCCTGAGACGGTATCATGGAAGCAGCGGATATGAGCTTGGACAGACTTTGAGAGGTGGTAGGAGATAGAAGGGCCTGGTGTGCTATAATCCATGTGGTCACAAAGAGTCTGATAAGGCTGAATGAGCAACAACAAGAGCTACTTTCCCACCTCCCCTTTCTGAGCCCTTATCCAGCTTCCTGCTGACTGCAGCACAGAGTGAAGGCCTGGGTGGGTATTTCATTGACCTGGGAGTGGTGAGGGAAAAGGAGATAGGAGTTCTTGGAAGCACACTGTTGATGTTCAGCTGTTCAGATGAGAAGCATTTATGTATAGCAAAGCGAGTACGTCAAGAGACCTGGGTGAGAGTCCTGACTTTGCTGCTTCTTAACTAGCTGTATGATCAGGAGCAAGCACTGAACCTCCTTTTCCTCATGTGTGAAATGGGAATAATAATGCTTGTAGTAGGGTTTCTATGAGGACAAAGTAAGATCTTGCATGTGCAATGTCTTCTGAATGTTACAAGACCATGCAAATGGCGGCCATCATTATGGTTGCCATCCCTAGCTGGAGTTGTAGATCTATTTCTGCATATGGATAAATACTACTATACAGATCTATATCTATAATATCCAAACACTGTTTATAAAACAATTTACCTGTAATATCTAAATCCTATATAGCTATACTATAGATGCGTATCTCTACATGTGTCCACATAGAGCATATGTACTATAGATACAGTATATATCTATAGTATCAGAATGCTATAGGGAGGTATTCATAGGTATTCATATCTCATAACCAAATATTTGTATGCTCTTTAAAGGTTTGAAGTAAAGAAAACACAGTTTCATTATCCTCCTATAGGATGAAAACTTGAATGAATCTTACTCTATAAGGTTGAAAAATGGAGCTCTCCTAGAGTAAATATATCCCCAAAACTAAAAGCATCAAACTGCAAGCTGAGATCAATAGCTGGAAGGATAAATCCTTGTTCAGTACCTGACTAATGAATGATAAGGCCCTTTCTTTCTATCTGTGAAATGGGCGTATTGATATGATGTCACAGAGTGGTTTGTATAACAACTACGACAAAAGATGAAAGAATTGGTGTATCAAAGAAGCAATGTGTCCGGAACCAGCATTTATCTAGAAAGTTTTAGCTATAAAATTAGCAGGCATTTCTAATATGTAGGGTAAGAGAGAAGTACTTCACAGTATATTGAGAAACCAAGCCATATTCTAGTTCGATTTCTGTTTTAACTAAGCATATGACTGAAAAACACACGCTATCGCTCTCCTTCCTCAATTTTTTTCACTCAAAAATCGGAATAATGCTGTGATTTTCCCCTTACAAATCTGTGAAGTACCTGAGTTTGGAGGCTCTGATGCAAGTCCTTTATTTTCTCACAATGCTTTTGCTCTCATGTCTCTTGCCTTCCTCCATCCTCAGAACAACCCTGTGGGAGAAGGAGGGCACATATTGTCACCCCCACTTGGCAGATGAGGAAATCGAGATTCCAAGAAGGGAAGTGACTAATTTTACAACTGGCAGCACTCTGAGCAACTTGGGAAAAAAGGTGCTGCATTCATGAAAAATGTCACTATTTACATAACTAGTGAGGTTGGAAAATTCATGGTCATTTATTTGAACGTCATTCCTTCCATTCCTAAAATGTAGACACCACTGGCGTGGAAGCTATGGGACAGATGTCTGGCTACATTGATTCCTATTTGAAACTCCAGGACTGACTTAAGGGAATAAGCATTTATTAAGTGTCTACTGTGTGCCAAGCACTGCGTGCTCAGTCTGAATCTCAAGAGAGATTTTTATCAGATAACTCTGAGCACCATAGACAACTCTGTTCTTTGAAAGATTGGGTTGGAGTAAGTGAAGAGAGAGGTCCAGGAGGGAGAAATTACTAAAGTATCCTATATGAACAAGAACCCCATGTTAACTCTCTCTCTCTCTCTCTCTCTCTCTCTCTCTCTCTCCCTCTGTCTCCTTGTGTGTGTCTGTCTCTCTCTCTCTCTCTCTCTCTTTCTGTCTCTCTGTTTGTCTCTCTCTGTCTCTCTCTGTGTATGTGTGTGTTTGTGTGATAGAGACAGAAGCAGAGAGATAGAGACAGAGAGACAGAAAAAGAGACAAGAGACACAGAAGCAGAGATACAGAGGCAGAGAAAAGCACAGCGACAAAGAGACACAGATGGAGACAGACACAAAGAAATGCAGAGATACAGAGACAGAGAGATAGAGACAGAGAGACAGAGACAGAGAAAAACAGAAATATAAAGATAAAGACAAAGAAAAAGAAACTCCATACACATTAATCAGGAAATGAAATCATTTCAGAAGGTCTGAAGATTTCAACTTTCTGGTAATTGTAACTTATGAAAAAGAAAAGTAACCCTTAGGTAGGATAATTCTGCTTATGTTGCACCTGATGTCTACAGAGAACTCTACCCCTGATGCGTGGGATAGTAGAAACTCTCTGATGGGTGGTGATTGAGGAGTCAGAGATGGAAGCCACTCAGGGAGGAAGCAGAAAAGGAAGTGACTCTCCACTCCCCTGCTCCTACATTGTAAACTCCTGAGGGAAAGGACATTCCTATTTGTCATCCTTGCATCATGGATAGGGCCTTGCACATAGTCAGTTCATAACGGATGTTTGTTGATTGAATTGTAATTCACCCCTTTCCTCCTTTATCTTGTGGGATTTTTATGCTTTCAAGCCCATTTAAATACATCTCCTCTCTCCCTTTGGGGAGTCTTCCCTCATCCCATGTGTTAGAATTGGAAAGTGTGTTAGAATATAGAATATATAATGTCAGAACTAAAAGTGACTTTAGGCCATAGAATTCTGGAAGTATAGGGGACATTCAAACATCCAAGGTTAGAGCATATAGCTCATTGCCATAGAAAAGGCCATTAGCACGTAGAATGTCTGAGCTGCAGGAAACTTGAGAGGTCATGTGGTTCATTTTACATATGAGGACTGAGTCTCGGAGAGATTGATATATATACCTAATGAGTGGCAGAGTTGGGAGAAGAATATAGATCTCCTAATTCTCAGTCCAGGCTTCTTCCTACTGTCTTGTTACTTTTTAGATAAAGATTATTTTGTACTAAGCGTTTTATATCACTACAAAGTAGTGGTATAATATCCAAATATTTCCAAAGTAATATCCAAATATATCCAAAATATTATCCAAATATTACTTTGGAAAACATTTGGGGAAGAAAAATCAGAAACAGAAGAGCACATCAGCAAAGGAAGCAGCTATTGGGTAGGGAAGCTGTTCTGTCCCCAAGCCAGAAGTGTAATAGCAGAAAGTGAGCTAGTAAATAAATTATCTCCATGATTAAAAAGCAAAAACAAAAAAATAGCGATTTTGTGTTAGACTTCTGGCATTCCAGTATCCCACTGCTGATAATGGTTTGGACCACATTCATAGCTTACGTTTCCCCTTCTATGAGAATGCAGAATGCATGTCAGTCTTCATAAGGTGAATTCTTCAATTAGTGCAGTTCCCATAAAGAGACAGGCACCAACTAAATGGGTTTTTATGCCAAATCATGCTGGAAAATCACCCATCACCACTTAAACCCTGGGAGAGTTTGAAATGGTAAAATGCCTGACCTCTCTGCACTTCCCAAAGGCATCGACTGGGCCTACCCTTTTGTAAACATCCCCTCAGGAAAAGTCCTGTGCCAGGCTTTTCTGTGTGGAAAGCTGGTTTGCTCCTGGGCAGATGTCAATGATTTCAATTTGGCCTCTGATGAGCTTCCAAATAGGGGCCCAGGCACAGTTGGGCCAGCAGGTCCTTCAATGATCTCAGCAGTGAATAGGAGCTAATGGTGGTAATAAAATGTGAGTTTCTAGCCTGAGCTCTACACTTCCAAGGCAAGTCGTCCTTAACTCTCCTTGGTGTGTACCCTTCCTACCTAGTGGCAGTGTTCTGTAATGGATGGAGTCAGGTGAGGCCTGGGTTAAATCCTTCTTATGATACTGCTTAGCAGTGTGGCCATGAGTGAATCATTTAACTCCCTTGGGCCTCAGTTTCTTCATCCATAAAATGGAGATGTCTTAGCTCTCTAAGATTATAAACTGCAGAGGAGGTGATAATTTGCACTGATAGTGAGAGTCCTCTTATTTTTTCTACATCGATAACATCACATTCCTACCATAGGGGCAAAGATGTTCATGTATTATTTACTGTTTTTTTCACATTGCCAATGTGAATTTACATTGTCCAACTGAAGCACCCGACCTCACTCTGGACCTGAAGGACTTCAGCTTGTTCATTCCTAGGATACAATAACCTACCCCAGGCCTGTGCTTTGGAGAGGAATAGAAACGAGACCAGTTTAAGTGAACCAGTGGAAAGACTATGAACAAATAATGTTTGTTCTCTGATGGGTAGTGACTGAGGAATCAGAGATGGAAGCCACTCAGGGAGGAAACAGAAAAGGAAGTGGCTCTCCACTCCCCTGTTCCTACATTGTAAACTCCTGAGAGAAGGGACATTCCTATTTGTCATCCTTGTATCATGGACAGGGCCTTGCACATAGTTCATAACAGATGTTTGTTGATTGAATTGTAATTCACCCCTTTCCTCCTTTATCTTGTGGGATTTTTATGCTTTCAAGCCCATTTAAATACATCTCCTCTCTACCTTTGGGGAGTCTTCCCTTATCCCATGTGTTGGTAAGAAACTTCCTCTTTGGACATCACATTATGCTCATGCTTCGTTTTGTAACTGAACTAGAGATAAAAGACAAAGGAGGAGTCAAAGGGCCCTGAAGCTAACATAGTTAAGGTCATACTTATACACCAGTACTTTAAGAATCCCTGATTTCATTGCTGTGAACGTTCCTTCCATTGCCACAGAACACAACCCCTTCTTGGCGTACCATCTTTAAGAGCTGCTGTGGCTGAAATACCTATCAGCCTGTGGCCAACCTGGTGATCAGCCTTTCCATACTCAGCTAGACTTTACCTTGGACAACAAATGCACAATCTGTTATGAGTCCCATATTTGAAGTGTAGCTTTGTGGAAAGATCACTAGACTTGGAGTGAGGAGACCAGATTTGAAGCCTGCCTCATTCACTTCAATCATTCTGATCAATCAAAAAATTGAAAAAAAAAAACCATTTATGATGTGCCTTGTTATGTGGCAGACACTGAGTTGGGTGTTGGGGCTGCAAAGACAAAACTAAAAGAGTACATGTCCACATGGAACTTACATTCTATGAGAGTTGGAGGAAGGGAGGAGACATGTATACCTACATGTGTACACAAAATATGTACAATATTGATACAGGATGATTCTGGTGGTGACAACTTATATAAGCTGGTTTTAGTGGGAAGGACACAGCTGGTGGGTGGGATCGGGAAGAGCTCCATGCAGAAGGTAACTCCAACCCTTGAACTAGATTTTGAAGAACACTAAGTTTGACAAGAGGTTGAGGCAAGGAGAGATGGTTTCTGGATGAATGGGACAGCCAGTACAAATGGTCAGGGATGGGAAACAGTGACGCAAAGAATAGAAATAAGACCAGTTTGACTGGACCAGCAAAAGACTACGAACAAATAATATGGACTTTCTGATCCTCAGTTTTATCATCTGTAAAATAGTGATAATAATGTTTGAACTATTTACCTCACAGAGTGTTTGTAAGGAAAGTGCTTTGAAAATATTAAAGGAATATGTAAGTACAAGCTATGATTTTCAGCTCAATAGAATCTGGCAGAGCTTGTAATAGGGTGATGTATATGTAGAAAACTTAATCCCTTTTATGAAGTAATTAAGCAACAGAGTAGATAACCAGGAGAATTAACATAGAGGGCATAAGTCATAGGACCATGAAATGTCACAGCTGGATGGATACTTAGAGATCTTCTAGGTGGGAGCTCTCCATTTGTGGATAAATTAAGTACCCCAGATAAAAACTAATTTGGTCAAGTTTATATAAGCAGTTAGGTGGTAAAGAGAATGGATCTCTGGACCTGGAGTAAGAAAGAACTGGGTTCAAATTTGACTCCAGACACAGGCTAGCTGTGAGATCTTAGACAAGTCATTTAATCTCTTTTTTGCCTTAGTTTCCTTGTTTGTACAATGGGATTAATAATGCTACCTCCCTCCCAAGGTTGTTGTAAGGATTACATGAGATTTATAAAATGCTTAGCACAGTGCCTGGCCCATAGTAGGCACTTGGTAAAGGCTTGTTCTCTTCCTCCTACCCCTGCATACAATGAGTTAGTAATAGCTCTGGAATCCAGGTCTCCCACTTCTCTATCCAGTACTCTTTTCACTGCATCATGTCACTAATTAGCTGTGTGACCTTGGGGAAGTCACCACCTCTGTGGACCAAAGTTCCCCATCTGCAAAATGAGGAGGTTGTACTAGGTCTTTTCACTTCTATTGTAAAGCCTATTTGCTCACATTCTAGACTGCTCTTTGTCTTGATGCTCATTATTAACAATTGCTATTTCTACAAGTCTTTATGGTTGATAAAGTGCTTTCCTCACTGTAAGCCATGAAGTAGGAAATACAAGTATTATTTTTTCACTTTACGGATGAGGAAACTGAGGCTCAAAGAAGTACCACTTGTGGTGGTCACACAGCTACTAAATGTTGGAATCGGGGATGGAACATAGGTCTCTTGACTACTGGTTCTGTACCTTCCCCACCACACCATTCATGTTCATTATATCTTTATTACTGTTGAATAAAAATGTTGAGAGGAGGGTACAATTTGCCCCAGTCTCCTACCCACCGTGGGATAGCCCTGTTGTTGCCATTTTCTGTTTTCCTGAGAGTCCTATAAGGGATATGAGCTTCACACTACCCCAGGGAATGAATGGGTACTTATTTTCAATCCTCCCCAAAGGCTTTTGCTGTCTCTCATTAGGTGATGACTTCCTGCCCGCCTGCATGATCTACCTGTGCCAGCTTTTCAGCTGCCTGTGGTTATTCAGACAGCATCAAATCCCTGGCTAGACATCCTCTGTCCTTGGTACTGGCTTTCCAAAAATCACCGGGAGGGCCCTCTTTGCTTGTCCCCATTGGCACCATGGAGCACAAGGACTGTTCCTTGAAGTCAGTCTCCTGAGACACTTTCCTATGCTGCTTTGGCCTCCTGCTGGTTATTATGACATCATCCCACACTGCTATTAGCACAAAGAGGGTGAAGCAGGAACCTGCCCTTCAGCTCTCTGCTTTATGTACAAACACTAGGGGCAGAGAGGGAGAGCTGGAAAATGCTGCTAGCAGCTTCCTCAGATTAAAAACTCTTTTCCTGAAGAAAAAAAAATTACCAGTCATGTTGGCTGTGGAATCTCTCTCTGTCTGTCTTTGTTTGTCTTTGTCTGTCTCTGCCTCTTTCTGTCTCTGTTTCTCTGTCTCGATCTCAGTCTCTGTCTCTCTCTCTTTCTCTGGGTTGGAGGATGGAACAGGCAAAGATCTTGAAACAAAGAGAAATGGCTGACCTCTACCAACTCCTCAGTTGGAAAGCGTCTTTGATGTAAGCACACGCATTTATTATCGAGTGCAATGGGAGACTTAAACACAGAGGCAACCCTCCTTAAGTGGCTGGTGTCTTCAGCTATCCCTTTGAACTAGAAGTATTCCTGCTGATGAAACGATCTGCCTTTACATAATGAAGTAAAACACATTTTTAAATGAGCATCTACAAATCAAAAATTAATAAACAAACACATCTAATGGTAAAGCTCAAACTTCAGGGTTGCTAACTAAAATTATGAACTTCATTTGCATTTTTATGTGCGTTTACTTTTCTATGACATGTTGTCATTCAGTTGTTTCAGTTATGGCTGATTCTCCATGACCCCATTTGGGGTTTTCTTGGCAAAGATACTGGAGCGGTTTGCCTATCCTTCTCCAGCTCATTTTATAGATGAGGAAACTGAGGCAAATAGGGTTAAATGACTTGCCCAGGGTCATATAGCTAGTGACTACCTAAGACCAGATTTGAACTCAGGTAGATGAGTCATCCTGACTCGGCCCATCCCCCGATCAGGGCCATCTTTTCATCTTTACAAAATTTCTATGTGCTAACTCTTTCTCTATTCCCGTGATACTTATGTGCTCTATTCTTCTCTACCTTACTAGCCAAGTGACCTCAAACAGTCATTTTACCTCTGTAGGCTTCAGTCTATTCACCCACAAAGTTAAATGGAGTTGAGTTATAAAGACGTTAAATGACCTGTCGAATATCAGAAAGGTAGTGAGTTGAAGAGCCAGGATTCAGACACATAGTCCAAAGTTCCTACCAGCTCCGACACTCTATTCTCAATGTTCTAAGGTCTTTACCAGGTCTGACATTCTGTGGTCAAAGTTCCAAGGTACCTCTTTGCTCTCACATTCTATGGTTTAGTTCTAAGATCTATTATTTGATCTTATTAGATCTTATTTGATAGTTTTCAGAAGCAATTTCAAATCAAGATTATCTTTACCTTGGCCATATTATTCAGATACTTATCCGGTTCAGAGGTTCTTAAATCTGTCTTATGTACTTTAAAAAAAAATATAACTACTTCAATACAATTAGTTTCTTTTGTGATCCTAGTTTTTTTTTTATTTTATACATTTAAAGATTTTCTGAGAAGATTATAGCTATAATCATTCTGCCAAAATTTGGGCCCATAGCACACAAAAAATTTAAGAATTGTTGACCTAATGGATGTTTCTTTATTCTCCTTCAGCTATGGATTTACCTGTACTGTCTCAACGCACATGAAATCCTCATCAGTAAAATAACGGAGTTAAACTCGGGGATTTCTAAAGACCTTTTTTATACATATCCTATAATTCCTTGAACTTGTGGATAAAGTCACAGAGAGACTTAATTGGATACAACACTCCTTTGCTTTTCCTTGTCCTGACTGCAAGCTGATTAGAAAGCCTTCCTCATGGTTTGCTCATATGTGAAGGCCCTTTGTGGATAGGGAGGCCCAGATAAATGTACACCTGTCTCTATGAAAAAGACTCTCAGAGGAAATCTGATACGGGATGTGTTGCAGGTGAGGGCCAGGTGGATATCACTCTTGCCAAGTTCCTAACATACGTGTAATGTGCCATGATGTACTCCAGGCTCGGATGGTGCCTTCTGGGATAAAACTTTAATGAAATTACAGGGACTGTAGGAGATTAAAAGCTCTTTTGTTATGAACACTGATGTGTAGGGCAAACATTTGCCCAGTTGGGAGGCCATATAGAAGATGAACTTCCCAAGCATGGTCAGGGATGCTGCTCTCGGCTTAAGACCTATCGTTTATGTGCAGCCCATATTGAAGGCATATTTCTACTATGGTTGAACATTAGCTTGTGTCCATGGTTTTCCTTAATGTTTACATGGAAGCTTAGTGTAAGCCAAATCTGCCTAACCAGATGTGAAAGTAGAAGATGAAGAATGGATCCTCTGATCTGCTCAGCAGGCTTCAACATAGTAGAGCTTATGTGGATCCAGAAAGGTCCACAGGAAGTAAGGTCAGGCCAATCAGAGGAAAGGGAAGATCTAAGGGAACTTCCTAGACCATTGTTCCCCTACCTGGGGAGTACCTTGTACTGAGCGAGGCACTAGCTAAATTTTTGTTAAAATAAATTATCAATGATTCATCTGTTATCAGAGTCTTCTTAATTAGCAATAAAATATTCAGACTTTGGAATGTATCCTAGAGCTCTCCCCTCCCTCCCATCATAGGAATCCTCTCTATGGCCTCCTTGTCCTGTGACCTTCCAGTCTCATCTTGGACACTCTCAGAGTCAGAGAGTTCCTGCCATGCAATGAAACTATTCTACCTGGAGAGCTCTCAATGATAGGGAATGCGTCCTTTCATCAACTGTGTGATTTGGGGCAAGTCACCCCATCACTCTCCGTCTTAGGGGATATTTAAGGCTATATCTAGTTGAACATTCTATGCTTCTTCTGGAGCAAGGGTTCTTAACTCTTTTTTAAATGCTGAGGACCCCTTTGGCAGTCTGGTGAAACCTATGGCATTCTTCTCAGAAGATGTAAGCACGTGTATTTATTATTGAGTGCAATGGGACACAAACTTAAATGCACAAAGGAAAATACATGAGATTACAAAAGAAACAAAAGATTAACAGAAAATAAAGATGTTGTTTTATTCCTATCCAAGTTTATGGCTCTCCCCCCCATCTCCATCAGTTATTTTAAGAACGCTTAGTGTGGATGAAAGATTTTCTGGATAGGAAGGCAGGAGTAAGGCCACCCTATGGCTTGAGGACAATGCTTTTGCAGGTGGGTAAGCTTCAGTAAAGACACATTTGTGAGACGGATGTCTTGTTTCCCACAAGCCTACAAGACCATGTAGGGTTTGAGGCATATAAAGGATTACCCAGCCTGCTTGAGAGTAATATAACTCAGGACTTGTGAATTAGAGAAAATGTCAAGATTCTGAATCCAGTATCCGAGAGGCAGCAAGTTGTAGCAGAATAGAATGCTGAGCTTAATTAGGAGACCAGGGTTCAAACCTCAGTTCTGGTACTGAGTGACTGGAAAGTCATTTAATCACAAAAAGTCTTAGTGTTCTCAACTGGTCATAATACCTGTGGCACTTAGCTCACAGGGTTGCTATGAGGAGCAAAATTAGAACAAGTTTTTGGTTTTTGGAGGGGGAAAGGCAAGGCAATTGGGGTTAAGTGACTTGCCCAAGGTCACACAGCTAGTAGCCATGTCAAGTGTCTGAGGTCGAATTTGAACTCATGTCCTCCTGACTCCAGGGCCTGTGCTCTACTCACTACACCACCTAGCTGCCCTGAGATCAAGTCTTTCAAGGGCTTTGCAAACCTTAAAGTGCTCCAGAAATGTCAGCTCTTTTTATATTGACTTATAATGAATTCACCTTTTTAAAATTTCCACTCACAAGTAATTCAAAAATATAATAATATCAATAACAAATTTATAGATTGTTTTTAATAGTTTTAGGGATATGTTGGGCAGTTAAGTAGCACAGTGGATAGAGCCCTGGGCCTGGAGTCAGAAAGACTTGAGTTCAAATCCATCCTCACACATTTACTAGTGGTATGACCCTGGCAAATCACTTAAACCTGTTTGCCTCAGTTTCCTCACCTGTAAAAAGAGCTAGAGAAGGAAATGGCAAATCACTTCAGTGTATCTTTGCCAAGAAGACCCCGAATGGGGCCACCGAGAGTAGGACATGACTGAAATCAACTGAACAATAACAAAGGGATATATTTTTTTTAACATCATCTTCATTTGGAATCATACCACCCTCCTATCTCCAAAGAGCCAGTTATTGTAACAAGGAATATCCTGTAATGAGCCTATCAAATCTTTTCTCTAAACATCTTAGGTAGGTAGGGAAAATATTTTCCCTGTTGTATTAGTGAGGAGACTGAGGATCAGGGATATGAGAAATAATTTTCATTTGCATGAGGGTTAATGAAGGGACTTTATGCAGAATTGCACAGTAAGGGAGAATTCTTTTGGCTTTCTGCCTGATACATGGGTGAAGAAGAAATAGAAAAGGATTGAGAAGAAACGTGATGAATATTGCTTTGATGATAATAGGTTTGTAGGGAGGATTCCTGCCCTTCACCCCACCCCCTCTCCCTCCCCATTCCCAATATCTACTATTAGAATCATCCAACGGATAAACATAATTTTTCCCTCCTTTTGGTCAAAAGAAAGAACTGCTTTCATAAGGTCCCCTTTCTCTGGGAAGGCCCCTTACATCCTGAACAATGCGATTACAGCTCCTTCTACCCTAATCCTTCCCAGCCCCCTTGCAGAGGTGAGCTCTTTCACTCTTTGGAGGTTTTCACTCTCTGGAAGGCAGCCCAAAGGCTAACTTTTCCCACATGTGGAGGGTGTTTAAGTTGGCTGGCGAATGGATTGAAGGGGATTCCCTGGAATGGCTGGTGGGCTGTCTGAAAGGGAGTGAGCTGGGAGGAGATAGCTGGGTGGGTAGATGGTGGTAGGTTCTGTTAGAACCTGTCCAGTACAGCTGTAGCTGCTGGAGCCTTGGTCTCTAAGTGAGGTCCTTCCACCTTCACCCTGGCCTCTCTCTTGCCTGAGACTGAGGAATCCATTAACTACATTTTCTTTAACAAACAAACAAAACGTTTTTCAAATTAATTCCTTGGTAGTTTCAGGCAAGGCACAGAGTAGCTGAGTTTTCCCATCCTGGCCTCCTGTGAGTGAGACATCTTTGGGATACATTCAACCTGGTGCTTGCTTTTCAGGATTGAAACTCAGCACCGACCTGTACCAGTCAATTTCATTGTCAGGTCTCCAACTTGAAATTTGAACTTTCCCCATCTCCAGATTGAGTTGGACCAACTTGACCCGACCTTCCACAAAGAGCAGTGTAAGGTGATAGTAGCAGGGGCATTTTGCGAAAGTACTAAGATCCAGTCCTTATCTAGTAGCCCTCTGTCCCTGAGCCAATCCTGCTGAATTGCCTCTGGAACACCAGATACCACTGCTTGCAATTCTAGATGAGTTCAGAATGGCTAAAGGGAAACTCCCCAGTCTCATTCTTCTTTAATAACCTGTGACCCTGGGCAAGACATTTAATCTTGTTCAGCCTCAGTTTGCTCATCTGTCAAGTGGCAATAATAATGTGTATACCACCTACCTTATAATTTTTTTTTTTGGTGAGGAAAGTTCTGTATAAAATTTATAGCACTACATAAATGTGAAATCTATACTATATACCTATTCCCAGACCTGGAACTTCACCAGCATAGGGAGGTTTTGAAGAGCAATGAGGAATTTCTTCCAGCTGGGCAGATGAAGATTTTTCTCTGAAACTTACAGTCTTAGAGATTTACCTAGAGAATTGAGATGCTAAGTGAGCTTTACTGCAGGGTCCCCCAGTCAGTACATGTCTGAGGTGGGACCTGAACCCAAGTCTTTTTAATTATAATTATTACTCACCCTTGGCTTTGAGGCTCATATTCACAGCTAATATCTGTACAGTGCTTTAAGGTTTACAAAACTTCTGACATACGTTGTCGCACCTGACCTCACAATTATCCTTAGATAGGCCCTTCCACGTTGTAAGTATCTGAGATTGCCATTAGGGTGGCAAAATTTACTCACCAAGACTTTTTATTTTCCTTTTAAAAAAAGTTGTCCAAAACTAGATAAACCATAGAGAAAGAATTCCTTGGAGGAACAGTAGAAAGACTTGGAGTTAAAGGATCTGGGTTGGAAACTTGTCTCTGCACTTACTCTTTGTGTGACCCTGGGCAAATCATGTAACTTATTCAGGCCTCCATTTCTTCATCTGTAGAAGGGGGTTAAAATTCTTTCCAACATTAAAACCAGTGATCCAATCAAATTCTATCTTAGACATTTATTAGGTGGGTTGCCATGGGCAATTCCCTTACTTCTCAGAGCCTCAGTTTACTTATCTGTCAAGTGGATATAATCCTAATGCTAGCTACTTCACAGGGTTGCTATGAGGAACTGGAGAGTGGTATATAATGAGTACTTATTGGTATTTGGCATGTACTTTGAGAAGTAAAAATAAGCTTTTACAAAGGGCCTTTAGAACTCTTATTATATCTTTTGTCTCTGTCTGTTATTTCCTTTGACCCTCCAGATATCACTGTGGAGAAGCAGCATGGTGTTATGGAAAGGAGGCAGAGGACCTGGCTCCATTCTTGTTTGAATCCTGGATCTTTTACTTACTATTATGTGTGACTTTGGGTAAGTCCCTTCCCCTCCTTTGGACCTGTTTCCTTATTGATAAAATTAAGGCGTTTGGCTGGGTGATCTCTATAGTCTCTTCTAGTTGTAAATCTTATGATACTAAGTAGGAAAGCAATGGCCTTATCACCATTTTTTCTGTTCAGGAACCTGAGGCATGGACAGATGAAGTAAATTACTGAAGCCTAGGCAGGTATTTCGGGACAGTGTCAGGACTGGAACCAGGACTGGAGTGTCAGCTTAGAAAGTGGCTTATATATGACTCTCACAAACTGAGTGGGCATTTGTGTGGCTTCCTTTGGGAAGGTGCATGGAATCTTTCTCTCCTCTGAGAGCTATAACAGTAGCCTTAGGCTATCAAATCACACTTCGTAGTTGGCATGTGCCCCATCCTGAAGCCCCAGGACTAGCAGCTATTTCGTTTTATTTGTTAAATACAAGGTCTGTTGTCTTTTTTCCCACAGAAGAAAACATCGCCCTTGATAAGGTGACATTGTGTATCTGGGATTAAGAATCCTGTCGTGAACAGTCTATTTCCTGAGGTTTAAATTAATGAGGAAATGATCTAATAGATGAATAGTAAGTTACTGAGAAGAATGAATCATGTGGGGCCAAGTGTATATGCATGTCTCTTCGTACCCCTTCTGACTCATGGTAACCTGAAGGATTATTTCAGATGAAGCTTCGGTAAGACTATGGGCATACAGGATACAAGCAGAAGGTCAGGCTTTAATAACTAGACAGTGTATTCAGATATTACAGAAAGCAAAGAGCTATGTTTTTTTTCCTTTTTTTTCAAACAGCCTTTCTTTATAGTTGACCATTGCTATATTCATCAGCCTTTTATTCTGACCCAACTCACTGTTGGGGAAAGCACTAGGTATCCTATTAATGTGTGCCCTGAAGCCAAGAAAACTCAACACACAAAACAACCATGTAAGACATTTCACTCCATTTTCAAAAGCTGGGGGGAAAAACCCCACAATAAAATAGTTTTCAAAGGGACTCAGATGGCAAAAGATGCCAACGTACTTTCCACTAATTTATTCAGCCTTCCAAAGCCTGGGCAAGCCCCCAAAACGCTACCCAGTCAAACTACAGAGTTCCAAACAGGATCTAACTAATTGCCTGGATAAGCGAAAAGCTGTCTTCGGCAAGCAGTTTTTATTCATCCAATACATATGGTGAAACTCCACAAAAGAAAAAAAAAGGAAAAAAAAGACAGAGAGACATTCATTTTACCTCAGGGCTCTCTGCCTGGGTCTCACATACGATATAATGCTTTCCCAGTGAACTACCAAGGACTATCCCATTTAGTAAATGTCCTTCTGGATTGAATGTCTTTACAAGCAAAGAAAACAAGCCAGAGTGTTCCCAGAAGCAGGAGCTCAGCATCAGAGCCCACAAAGTGGTAACTCAAAAAAAAATGCTGTTAAGGCAGTAAAGTCTTGAAGTTGAAGTCAGCTGTTTAAACAAAGCCTTGTGCCACTACCACCTTTTCCAAGACCTCCGCCAGCCCGGTATCATTCACGTCCAGCACACACACAGACACAGACCCACTTCAGTCCAGTCCATAGAGCTGGAAAGCCTCAAAAAACAGACAAGGTAAAAGAAAGGGCATGGCAGCAAAATGGGTTTTAAAGGGGGAATGGAGGATAGAACACAAGAAATACCATTGAACATGCAAAGCATCTTCTTTTGACTTTTGGGGTGATAGCAAATGTGGACAAAACTTTGAAGAAGTAAAAGTCCTTGTAAGCAGCTCATGAGGAGACTTAAGAATCAACTTTTGGGTCTTAGCCACAGTTCAGAGAGAAGTGGGAATCCCATAGAAGGAAAAGAAAAGGTGAGAAGTTTGAGGTAAGACATTAGCAGCAGGATTATATGAGCAATAGAAGCCCTGAACTCACACGCACTATACATTAGCCAGGTTTATTGGAAAGCTGCACAGTAGCATCATTTAATCAAGACTCGATGAGTCAGAGAACTGCGAACTATTATATTCATTTATCCATACTACATTTTGGAATTGATTCTGTCCCTAATCCATCAAGGTTTCAACAGTCATTTATTGCCTAGATCTGTCATTCTCTGCTTTATTCATTAATTTCTTTCTTCCTTCCTCCCTTTCTAAAAAGTGTTAAAGAAATGATGCTTTCCTTGTACATGGGACTAGGGAAATTACCAAGAAAAAATTTAAGAATTAAAAAAAAAAACTATCAAACATTACTCTCATAATTTCCACTAAAAAGGGCACCCAGAAAACAATTCTTATAGTTAAGACATAATTCTATAGAAACTTTTAAAGAAGTTCAGTAAAGACATTCAAACTCATTGAACCAAATGCATCCACATACATATATACACGTGATTTTTTGGTAATAATGATGGAATGAGCTTACCTTCCAGACTTGAATATAAGCTAGATCCTACAGTGAACGGCCTCATTAAATAAATAAAGTTAGCAAGCGGTCTTCCACCTTCTTGCTCTCCTCTTGTCAAAACTGAGTAAAGTTTTCTTTATACTCGGAGATCAGTGTGTGTATGAGTGTGAGTGTGTGTGTGTGTGTGTGTGTGTGCGCGTGCAAGAGAGGTTTGACAGCAGGGGAGGTTGTGGCCAATGCAGCCAGCTTTTGCTGGGTTTATATAGCAGTCCTGATCCTTGGCTCATTCCCCTGTAATGGGATGCCTTCAGGCAGCCTTTTCCACTTTTCAGTTGGTGAATTAAAGGAGCAGCCTCCCAGTGGAGCAGCGAGTACGGTTAGCTCATGGAAGACACACTCACTCCCATGCAGGCTGCCAGAAACGAAACCCTATTTGCATACAATTTATGGCTAAAGAAGGAAATCCCCCCTCGCATTTGGTTCCCCTCCCCCAAACCATGTACCAGCATCAGGAAAATGATTCAGTGAATAATTGCATAATTGGAATCTCTGGTAGGATTGTTTTAATTTTTTTTTGAATGAAGTTTTCTATTTGGGAATTAGAAAGAAAGTTAGAGCTAGGCAAGCTTTGTTGCTGTTAGTCAAACACATTTCTAAGTACTATCTGGTCTCACAAAGGAGTAACACTTGGAGCTGGGGCTGGCATTTATTCATCCCCATTCTTTGGGGATGACTGAGTCCTAGAAAAGAAAGCATAAAATATGTCTGAAGATGTCTAAAGATGAGGAGCTCCTGGGTTTCTTTGGAAGGACAGATTAGCTATGTGTTGTGTATATATTTTACACATTAGGAGAAAAAATAACTGTTTTTCTGACACCCTTTGGAATGTATGTACCATCTTTTTTTAAGGGAGGGGAAACATCTTCTGTATTTCTGAACTCTCAGGAGTCAGCATGACCTCCCAATGGACACTTCCTTTTTGATAGGATTGTCAAATTTAGAGCTAGAAGGGTGTTCCAAGCCTATCTTGACCAATCCCTTGATTTGGGGGCCAAGGTAGTTTGGGGCATATGGGTGGGAGCAAATTAAAGAGAAGGGATTTGACCCTAGGTTCTCTGACACCGAATTCAATTTCCCTACCATACTGCCTCAGATATCCACTGGTCTGCTATTAGCCCATATAAAAATGCTTGGTGATCTTATTTCTAGCCTGGTTCCCAGGAAGATGTGGGTCTCACTTGCAGACTTTCTGATGGGTGGTGAGACCCTATCCTTCTCTTTTCAAGCAATATGGATGTACAAGGTTGGGGTAGGAGAGAAAGCTCTCTGAACTTGGAGAGAAGAGATTAGAGCTGGAGCTCTTGGCTCTCTCACTTACTAGTTCTGTGATCATGGACAGGTCACTTCATCTCTCAGCCTCAGTTTCTTCATCTGTAAAACTTGGATAGTTTTATTTGTACAACCTTTTGGACTTGAACTTGCTGTGAGGAAGGTGGGGTATAAACTGTAAGGCAGGGAGAGCATCCCCAAAGTCTTAGCTACTGAAGCTTAAAACTATGCTAAGACTTTTGAGATACCCTATATAAAGTGTGAATTGTTATTATTTTTAATACTTTAGGGATTCATGCTTTAGACAGGCTAGCTACTCCTACTGAGGCAGAAGACAACACCCGTATGATTTAGTAATGGTCTTTATGAGTTTCTTTGCTCAATTAGTCATTATGTATTAAGTGCCTACCATGTGTTAAGCACTTTGCTCAGTGATAGGGATATAAGGAAGGGCAAAAGATAGTCCCTGCCTTCAAGGAACTTACAATCTAATAGGGGAAGACAGTAAGCAAAAGGAAGCAGAAAAGGGAGAGGGGAATGATGAAATCCAGAGGAGTTCACCATGTGGGAAAGGCAGAGATAGCTGGTCTGGATACCCTCCTTAAATGGAGTTTCTGGAAGGAGCTCTTTGCTCTTCATTCTCTACTCAGAGGAAGGGAGATGCTCCAGAGGAAGGGGGACTATGAGTTCCAGGGCTGATTAAAAAAAATTTATCACCCTGTAGCCAACCTGGTGATGTTTCTCCAAATGTAGTTAGGCTAGCATTTAGACACACATAGCCCAGACTCGAAGCTTCACAAGCTTGAGCAGATTTGCTAGAATGTAAATTGTGATAGCAGAGTCTATGAAAACCCAGGATCATCTCACTATGACAAGGACGGCATTAAGGGAAGACTTTAATGGCAGATCCATTAAATAACCAAAGATAACTGAAGTAGCCACAGGGGAATAAGTATGATATTCCGTAGGATAAAGCATATCTTCCATTCAAGAGGAGATATTGAAGAAAGGAATGATCATAATGGACTGGGGATAAAACAGACTTCTTAACTAGATAACCCTAGTCACTTGGGTTTTAAAGGAAATATTGGGTTATGAATTGACAGAGGTAGGGGAAGGGCGGGAGTTCTTAACCTGGGGTCTGGGAAATTTTTCTTTCTTTTTTTTTGAAATGTTTTGATAACTGCATTTTAATAAAGTTGGTTTCCTTTGCAATCCTATGCATTTAAAATACTCTGAAAAGGGGTACATAGGCTTCACCAGAATGCCATGGCATCCATGACAGACGCTAAAACAATAAAAGAACCCCTGAAAGAGGCAAAAATAGGATGGTTTCAGTCAGATTGCTATTATTCCAGTCCAGGACCTTCATCCCTTGAAGCTTGAATTGTTGGAACTAGCAGGTATCTTCTAGTATCTTCTTGTTCCATTCTGCACACTCCTACCCATCAATCAACTTAAAATACTACATTTATTGCAGAATCACAAATCAACAAGCAGCGAGGTGATAAAGTGGATTGAATGCCTGGAGTTTGGAAGATTTGAGTTCAATCCAGCCTCGCTCCTTTACTATCTGGGTCACCCTGGACAAGTCATTTTAACTTCTGCCTTCCTCAGTTTCCTCATCTGTGAAATGGGAATAATAAAAGCACCTACCTCTCAGGGTTGTTGTAAAGATAAAATGGGATAATATTTGCAAGGTAAAGTGCTTTATAAAACTTAAAGCACAATATTAATGCTAGCTATTATTATCTATTCCAAGATATTACAAGATTTTATAGATGAGGAAACTGAGACCAAGAAGGGGAGGTGACCAAGAAGGAGAGCCCCTGTTTCTAGATTCCAAATAAAGATCTTTCTACTGACAAAGCAGAACAATGGTTAAAAGTTTTCAATGGCTCCCCATTATCTATTGGGCAAGGGTTCCCATTTCTCAGCCTGACATTCAATTTGCCCCCACTCTACCTCACCAGGCCTATCGACCTTATGGGAATGTTTTATGATAGCCAGAATGTTCTGCATACTGTTCCCAGAAATTGGCATGAGCGTCTATGCCCTTGTACCTTGGCTCATTTCACTACCTTAGTCTGTAAAGCTATCTCTTTCCTCTCCTTCTCACTTGGCTCAATTATCCTTCAAGGCACAGACCAAGTCTCACGTCCTAGAGAAAGGCCTGTGTCACTTCTGCGGTTCATAGGATTCTCTCTTGTGAATATGTTTTCTCTGCCTCTCGCTTAACACTTACTCCTATGACTGCCTTGTAAAACCTCTTGAATAAAATAAAATTATTTTAATTTGTTTTTCTCTATGAACTTATTATCTTTTCCTCACAAAATCATTCCCCCCCAACTTCTTTATTTCTGTCAATGGCATCACTATGTATTCAGATGTAGTGCCAAGAAGGGTGGGACTTTCTTGCTGTTTTCTCTTTTGGAATGCTAAGGTAATGAAGTACCTTTGTTGAGTCTTGCCTTTCAAATATAATGGCAAGCAAAGTGGGGTCTTTTGTTTTGGAGTGCTTCTCAGCACTGAGGCAAACAGGTGTCTTTGAGTCTGGCCTTTGTTTGAATCAAGAGTCATTAATTGGAAACAATGTATATGATGTGGTGCTAGTGATTAAACATCTTTCCCACACCCCTTTTGCTAAGTAGGCTCTGAGCCTCAGGGCCCTAAACAGGATATGAGAACTGTGAGGTTGGGGTTCTGCTTTTTCTGGTACATTCACTGGAAGAGTGTTGGTGATTTGGCCAGATGAGACTCTGGGTAGCCATGGGAGCCCCTCTGCCTTTGAAAACCCAGATGTTGGTGCCTCTCTCTCTGGTAACTATGTATGTTATGTCCTGGTCAGACAGCTAGAGGCTGGTGTGTTGATTTCAGTGTGTTATTTGCTCTGTTTGTACAATTTCTGTTTGTAATTTCTATTTGTGTTTTTCCTGAAGTTCAGGGTGCTGACTTTTTCCCCTGAACTAAGTGAATGATATATGTATGTTTAATAAAAGTGAGATTGTTAACACCTTAAAGTTGCTTTCCTTAGAAAAGCAGATCAATGAATTTGTGCTAGTAGCCCTCCTGTGTGCTCTTGTTGTTGGTCTTTCACCTCCACAGCAGCTGCTAGCAACATTGTTGTTACACCAGACTTCCATGTTTTCAACCTGGAAACTTTATCTAATGATTTCCTTTTTATCACTACCTCTATCCCATTAGTTACAGTCTTATCATTTCTACCTCTACAGTAAATATTATAACCATTCCTTCTTCTTCTGGTATAGGCCTTTGTTACTTCTTGCCTGGACTATTCCAATAGCCTTCTAATAGCTCTTCCATGTGTCTATTGTCTTCCTACTCTAAACCATCATTAACGCCATTGCCAATTATCTTTCTTAGCCATAGATCTGGTCATGTCATACTGCTTCTCAAAATTCTTCAATGGCTCCCTCCTGCTTACTAAATAAACTTAGAACTCTAGAATTTCAACTACTGAATTACTATGGGGAGTATTCCCTAAATTTTCCATTGGTAACAACTTTCCCCTTTAGAACCCACATATGGATCTCTCCAATGTATTTTTCACGTAATTGTGTATTCTGGTTATTCCTTATCCTCCTTCTAGACTTTAAGCTCCTTTAGGACAAGGATTGTATCTCATTTAAACTTAGCATATTCCTCCAGCAGAGAGTCCTGTGACCAGTACGTACCTAATGAATATCTGTTGACCAAATGAATGAACCTTAAGATGAGGAAGAAGAACTTGAAAGAAACAGGTAGTAGTGATGCTGAGACCCTTGAAATAGCTGTGAAGGGGACCAGATTTATGTCTGCTAGCCTTCTACCCCCTCTTCCTGACATCTCCAATTCTGCATTCCTTTCAGTCCTTTTAAACTCAAATCACTTGCTATCTCCTCTGGAAAGCCTTTTCTGATCTCCCTGGTCAATAAAGACCTTTTCCCTCATATAACACTTTATTTTACAGCTTTCTAATGCACTCATCATATACTATTTGGTATTACAGTTATTAATGCTTGTTTCATATTCCTCCAGTAGATGATGAGTTTCACAATGTTAGAGGTCTTACCTAGGTCTTACCTAGGCTTCAGTTTCCCTCAGTGTCTAACACAAGGCATAACACGTAGTTGTTTGATATATTTGCTTATTTGAATATGACAGCTGAAAATGGGATCAAGAGAGATGAAAGATTGAGAGCCAGAAGGGGCCTCAAGTGGTTACACCTCCTTGTTTTGCAGAAGAGAAAACTCAGTGGGTTAAGTACCTTGCCCAAGGTCACACAGGCAGTTAGTCAGTGGCAGAGATAAAATCTGAAACCAGGTCATCCTCATATTTTAAATCCAGCATGTTTTCCATTTACTTTGTGCTGTTTTGTGCCCTCATGCTACTCATGAAAGTTTTGATGACTTATCGCTAATATTGGAGGATTCCCTTGGTAAACCCTATTCTCCCTGTCTATGATAGTTACTAGACTGCGTGGGACGCCAAGCATTTCTATGATTGACTAAAATGCCTTCAAAATCTGTTCTGCTAGAGTAATGTTCTCAGACAAAAGGAAAATCCATAAATAGCCCTAGTATAAAACAGTCCATTTAAATTTTGCAACTATTTTTGGCCAAATAAATCATTGGCTCTTTGGGAACTTTCAGTTCCACATATTTGGGTAGAATGGTTTGCAGTAGGAAGGGGATTTTCTACTGCAGCCATTAGGGAATCTTGTTGGATTTTTTGTCACTCCAAGTTAGGACAAATTTATTCCCTCAGTTTTGTATTGAAAAATATTTTTATTATTCTTGAATGTCATTGAATTTTGTTCATATGGTATAGAGAGAAGAACAACAGATTTGAATCATAAAACCCTGCTGGAGATTCTAGTTCTGCTAATGGTATCACTGACCAAATGATATGACCTCTCTGGGCACCAGTAAAATAAGAGCTTGGACTAGGGGACCTTTAAAATACCCCCAAGACCTACCATCAATAACCTGTATCCAGGCTCCCAATTCCTCCCTCATTTTTGTTTTTGCTGGGGACTCACAGCAAAGGCATCCTTTCTGGAAATTTCTTAGTAGCTTTATGTGGCCATGCAGAGTGGTATCACATTGGAAGGAGTGTTGGTGTAGGGGTCAGAAATTTGGGATTCTTATCCTACCTGTGTCCACATGGTACATTAAAAAGGGAACTGGATTTGGAATCAAAGGTTGTTGTTGTTGTTTTTGAGTCCTGTTCCACCTCATTTGGGGTTTTCTTGGCAAAGATACTAGCGTGGTTTGCCACTTCCTTCTCCAGCTCATTTTACTAATGAGGAAACTGAGGCAAATAGGATTAAGTGAATTGCTGAGGGCCACATAGCCAGTAAGTGTCTGAGGTTAGATTTGAACCTAGGAAGATGACTTTTCCAGGTTCTAGACCTGGAGCTCTATCTACTGCTCTTGAAATTAGCTGCCCTGGAATCAAAGTACCTGAGGTTAAATGCTAGCTCAGCTATTTTTTTATCTGTGTGACTTTGGGTAAATCTTTTCCTTCCTTGGCTGAAAGACGAATTTAAAGCAATAGATTAAAGCAGGAGCCCTTTGGCAGTCAGGTGAAATCTATGGATCCATTCTCAGAATAACATTTTAAGTATATAAAAGATGTAAGATTGCCAAGGAAACCAGTTACATTGAAATATAGCTATCAATGTATATTTTTAAAGTTCATGGACCCTAAGTAAAGAAGCCCTGGACTAAAGGATCTTTAAATTCTTCTTTAAGGTCAAAATCTTATGTTTCTACAAAGTTTGTAACTAGCCATTTGTCCCTTTGTGCCTCAGTTTGTTTATCTGAAAAGTGGAAGCGATTATATTTGCTATGCCTGCCTCACTGGTAGGTGGACTCTAAAATCTAGCCTATTTACTATTTTTCACATGCACTCCCAACTCTGTAAATTTCACTAGCTGTCCCCCATGTCTGGCATGTTCTCCTTCACCTCTGATGCTTAGCTTCCTTGGTTCCCTTCAAGACTCAGCTCAAATCCCCCTTTCCTGCTCCCCAACAGCCTACAAGCTCATGCTCTGTGTGTATGTACACATAAGGTGTTCTAAAAGTCTTAATGCAGTCTTAAATTATAGATGCATATTGTATATGTGTGTGTATATGCATAGATAAATACACCGATAAATGGGGAAAGAGAAGGGAATACATATTTATATCATATCTGCTCTATTCCTGGCACTGTCCTACGTTCTTTTCACAGGTATTATCTCATTTGATCCTCACATAGCCTTCATGGTAGGAACTGCCTATTTTACAGGTGAGGAAACTGAGGTGTATTGTCTTCCCCATTAGAATGTGAGCTCCTTGAAGGTGCAGACTGTATTTTTTATTTTGTTTTTATCCTCAGCCTTTATCATAATGCCTGGCACATAGTAAGCAATAAATGTTTTGGGATTGATGGAGTCAACTGTATCATATTAGCCATGCAATATATGCCAGGCATAGGGGTGGTGGGTGAGTATGACCTGGTTTTAAATAGATGGCATATTAATATCCTCACTAATGAATAAACACTTCAGCTCAGGGTTGTTAGCTGGGTTGTCCCAAATAATACAACTTGAAAGTGAATGAATTAGAAAACCAGGACTTGAGTCTGGCTTCTATTTAGTATGCTTTCTACTACAACAGATTTCCTCTCAAAGAAATCAGAGCAAGTTGGTTGAACCTTCAGTTCTTGCCCTGCAAGATGACACTGAGTCTGTTTCCCTGGTCTTTGTTTATTTGGGCCAACGCTGAGACCTCAGCAGCTTGGACAACAAGATATCATTTTGCTAGGTTCTATCACAGGCCATAGGATAGCTGGCAGTATAGCCATTATTGTTGTTGTGTTTGTCCTTTGTTTTCGAAGAGGACCATGACATCAGGGAAATGATGACATGACTTGCAGTTGACTTTGATTTGAGTGAGGGAGGGCTGGGCAAGGTCACCGCCCTCACTTTCTCCTCCAGAGCCACCTGGATCCAGTGACCAGATATTCATCAGGATGACTGGAGATGACCCAGGATGCAGTGGGAGACCCTGGTCCTTTTAAGCTAAAGCCTTTTCATGTACTCACTGAGAGTGAGGTAATGCCCATTCAATGAATAGGCCTCTTTAAGAAGTGAGTCAAGGGATGGCCCCTTTAATTAGAAAAAGAAAAAAAAAATCAAGCTGGGAGGGTAAGACCCTCAGGATCACTGTTCCAAAGAGAAAGTTACCATTGACATTCACTCTAAGCCAGGAGGACCCAGTTGCCATTATATTAAGAGAAGGAAGAGTCAGTCAGCCAGAGATATGAGTATGAAGAAATCAGTTATGATAGCCTGGAGATCATTCAGAGTGACATAAAGAAGGTGGTGAGGGGACTAGAATCTATGCGATAGAGAGATCAGTTGAAGAAATTAGGAATATTTAACTTGGAGACAAGAAGGTGAGTGTGTAGCAGGTGGGCATGGTATCTATCCTTGAGTATTTGGTAGGATCTCCTGTGGAAGAAAAATTAACCTTGCCCTGATTTGTCCCAGGGAAAAGAACTGGAATCAGTGGAAAGGAGGCAGTTTGGGGGTCTGATTACAGAAAAAAATACTTTCTGACAATTTGAGCAGTCCCAAAGCTGAATGGTCTTCCTCAGAAAGAAGGGAGCTCTCCTTCTTTGGAGGTCTTCAGATGTATGGAAACTCATCAGCGGTACGACCAAGAATTCCTTATTTGTTAAGTAAGAACAGTAATACTTGTGAATGGAAGAGGACTTGAGGGACAATAAGAGAAGGGGACATAGAGAGGAAAAGGAGCCATTGAAAAATAAGGACACAAAAGGGACATTTTCAAATGCAGGTCCTATTGAGAAGAGGTTGATTTTAAGAAAGGTATCATTTCTTGGTGGGAAAGTATAGTAGAAAGAGGTCCTGGGGTAAGAAGATCTGGGCTGGAATCTCTGGTGTTGGCTATCTGTGTGACTTAGGGAAAGTCACTGAACTTTTTTGGTACCTCAATGTCCTCCTTTGTAAAATGGAGATAACCATCCTTGTCCCATCCAAAGTCACCTTAGTTCTGTAGTAAGATTTTTATGCAACCCCACCAAGATTCTGTAATCTATAATATTTGTAATTGGATTCTTCTTCCTCTTGCATTGGGAGATATCTATTTAAGTCAGGATTAAGTAACTGTGCTGCAGCATTCCAATGAAGGATGTTTATAGAATTAATAACAATTTATTCTGCTTCTTGGCACAGGCTGTGCCCCCTTGGCACCGGTTTTTGCACGGCTGCAGTCTCCTCAATATAAGTACTGTCTTCTATGTGAGAGGGCAGAAAAAGCCCTAAACATTATCTTCTGCCTTAGGAACCAACCCACTGTTTATTTATCTGGTTCCAGGCAAACTAGTCAGTGCTGAGGTTTGGAAAGGAAACAGGCCAGCGGGAGTTAGCCTCAGGTAGGCCGGCACTCATTTCCTTCAAGGTCAGCCACATGGCAATGAGTCTTTCCTCATAGATCAACCAGGGAGTGGAGATTGGTGAGGACTAATATTACCAAGGGAAGGCTAAGATTCTTCTAAGGGTTCTGACTCCCACCTCACTAAGGAATTTCCATTTTATTTTTCCTCTGAAGTACTGGCTATTCTCATCTGATCTTGTCCAAAAGTTCCATGCAAGATTTAATCTCCATGATTGCCAGATGACCCTCCATGGCAATTAATTAATCAGAATTAAACACAATGAACCAGTCATTACATGAGAGTCTTTTCTCAAGAAACTCAGGAATTTTTTAGAATTATGTACTCAGACTTTAAAAAAACAAAACATCCGCTTTCTGGAGGTCAGATATTCTGTGTTCTTCCATCTCCCACCATCCTTTTTTTTCATGTCCTTTCTTACCCCCATCAACTCTTGTTTTCCAAGGAAATCTGTTTTTAAAACATGTCACTAATCTCCTGTGTGACTTTATGAAACCATTCCCTCTTTCTGGGACTCAAACATGACCCTCCATCTCTATCCCCATGCCCTTCCCATTAGCTGTCTCCAAGCCTGGAAGGTTCTATCCCCTCCTTCCTACCTTTTGGCTTCCCCGACTTCCTTCAAGGTTCAGATTAAATTCTACCTTTTACACGAATCTTTTACCATCTGTCTTTTGCCTCTTTTTGTATTCCCAGCACTTAGCACAATGCTTGACATATGGAAGATGCTTAACAAAAGTTTATTGACTGACAGAAGACCTTCCCCAGTTTTCCCAGCTGCTAATCCCTTCCTTTCTGAGATTACCTTCTATCTACTTTGCATTTATCTTGGGTGTACCTCGTTATTTGCATATTGTTTTCCCCATTAGGATGTGAATTCTTTGAGGATATGGACTATTTTTGCCTTTCTTTGTGTTCCCAGTCTGTAACACAATACTTATCACAAAGTTAAGTCCTTGTTGACCAACTAGCTGATTATGTTCCAGAATTGTGGTATCCTTGGGTTTACATGGACCAAGTTCAACTCTGGGGGCTTCTCAATAACTATACTTTCTGTCTTGTGCCTCCGCCCTAGGGTTTCCCTGGGGACAGCAGGATTTGACTTGTGTCTAGGTTTCTACAGAATAGGGAAAAGGCCCTCTGCTCCCATACAAGCACTTAGGCTAACAAAACATTGGCTATAAATTAGCTCAATGGAATCAGAGATGACTCTATAAACAGACGAGGTTCCTTCACTTTCCAGGAAGCCCCACTTTCACCAGTGGCCTATATAATACTCCATATTTGTCATATGAGCTTGAACTCCCACTTCACAATCATTACAGGATTGATTTCTGTCCTGGGAATCGCATAAATCACAATGAAGGGCAAAATATACATTTGTTCCTCCACATCTTGACTCTAACTTTTGTTAGTCTCCAACTCTGATTCCTATTTGGCATAGGACTTTCTCCAATGGGTGCAGAAGATAAGGTTCAAGAACTGAGAATTCCCTAGGTTCTCCTGCCTCTCCACTGCTGCTTCTTTGTGTTCCCAGAGATGTTGACTTGGCTCCCTCTGCTGCTGCCTCCATGTTGGCTGAGGTCATCTGGCTCCCTATACAGGCCTCCTCCACTGGTAACTGAGTCTGAATCTCCCTGTAGCCTCTCTCTTAGGTGTCCTCTGTGTTCTCTCCATCAGTCTGCCTCTGCTCTCCCTTTTAGTGCCCATTTCAACCTACTCCAAAGGTCACGTAAGTAGGTCTGAGGCTAGGCAAAGAAATCAATCAGTCCTTCTTGATGTGGTATTAATACAGCATGGGGCAAGTCCAGGGCCTAGCGAGTTCACGATTTGTCAAACAACTAGCTTTGCGTCAAGGAGTTAATAACTCTTTAAGGAGGCACAAGAGGGACTCCAGAGACTCTAGAATCCCCCTGGATGTATTTTCCAAGGACTAAGATGAAAAGATCTCATACCATCATTTTATCCCTCGTGATCACAATACCAGTTCCATTTTGTATAGTTTGTCTAGGTTTATAAAGCATTTTTTAGGCAATTAGGGTTAAGTGACTTGTCCAGGGGCACACCAGTAATTGTCTGAGGTTGGATTTGAACTCAGGTCCTCCTGACTACAGGGCTGGTGCACTATCCACTGTGCCACCTAGCTGCCCCTGATAACACACAGTCTTCATAGCTACCTAGCAAGGTAGGAAGTGCAAATATTGTCCTTTATGGATAGGGAAACTGAAGCTCAGAGAGTTAATGGACTTGTCTACAGGTAGTAAGTTTCCTACCTGGGGTTTGAACCCAGGTATCCTGACTCTAGATCCATTGCTCTTTCTGTACTATCATAGTCTTCTATACTGTCTTCTATATGGTCCACATAGTCTTCTATACTATCATAGTCTTCATAGTCTTCTATACTGTCTTCTATATATTCTATACTATCTTCTATATGGTCCACATAGTCTTCTATACTACCATAGTCTTCATAGTCTTCTATGCTGTCTTCTATATGGTCCACATAGTCTTCTATACTATCATAGTCTTCATAGTCTTCTATACTGTCTTCTATATATTCTATACTATCTTCTATATGGTCCACATAGTCTTCTATACTATCATAGTCTTCATAGTCTTCTATACTGTTTTCTATATATTCTATACTATCTTCTATATGGTCCACATAGTCTTCTATTCTATCATATTCTTCATAGTCTTCTATATTATCGTAGTCTTCATAGTCTTCTATACTGTCTTCTATATATTCTATACTATCTTCTATATGGTCCACATAGTCTTCTATACTATCATATTCTTCATAGTCTTCCATACTATCTTCTATATATTCTACATAGTCTTCTATACTATCGTAGTCTTCATAGTCTTCTATACTGTCTTCTATATATTCTATACTATCTTCTATATGGTCCACATAGTCTTCTATTCTATCATAGTCTTCATAGTCTTCTATACTATCTGCTATATAGCCTACATAGTTTTCTATACTATCATGGTCTTCATAGTCTTCTATACTGTCTTCTATATATTCTATACTATCTTCTATATGGTCCACATAGTCTTCTATACTATCATAGTCTTCATAGTCTTCTATACTGTCTTCTATATATTCTACATAGTCTTCTATACTATCATAGTCTTCATAGTCTTCTATACTGTCTTCTATATATTCTATACTATCTTCTATATAGTCCACATAGTCTTCTATTCTATCATATTCTTCATAGTCTTCTGTACTATCTGCTATATAGTCTACATAGTTTTCTATACTATCATAGTCTTCACAGCACCTTATTGGTATTACCAGGAAAGAGGAGCCTGGCTTTGGCTGAGTGATAACTTAAAACAGTTTTTTCAGGTCATAAGTGATGGAGGAAATTTTGCCAGGTCATTCAAGATCAGAACCCAGAGGGCCTCCGGGGGGACTCCTAGAAGTGTCAAGTGGTGCCCTTGCTGCTCTTTGAGGGCAACTGGTTGAAAGTATCATAGTCCTAAGAAAATTCCCAGCGTGGAACAGAAAGTCTATGCTTCACAGTCACTCTTTCGCATAAGGATGTTTCCAAGCACTTGGTTCCTCCCCATATTTTGCATAACTATTTCCCCATATCATGACAGATAAGGTACAGCTGTATAATCAGAACGGCATTGGCTTCTTCAGCCATCGGTGGTTAAAGAGTAGGAGTGAGTTGGACCTCTGTCAGAATGTGCTAGCCAGCCAGCTCTCTAGCTGAGCACGGCAGCTGAGGCTGTGAGATTGCCAAGGCCAAGAAGGGAGGAGGGAGAAAGTTTGAGATAGGCCCAAGTTAAATGAGAAGATTGGGGTATGTGAATTCCCTAGAGAAGGCTAGGGCTATGGACTTAGTAATGCTAGACACGTTTACCACCTTGAGCCTCCATGTTGTGGCAATGAATACTAAATGAGCTCAAATAGATTCAGGGCTTAATTCTTCTAATGCCCATTTTCAGGTCACGGTGCAGGCCCCAGCTCCAAAATAAATATAGAGCTTTTCTTTTGCTCCTCTGAACTGGGAGGCTCATGAAATGCTTTACCACTTGTTTTTGGTTTATTCTATTTAAGAATAGCCATTAAGGTGGCTTTTGGGGTTCTAATTATGCAATATAACAGACATGGACACCTTCTTCTCTATAGAGAGTGCCCATGGATGCAACCTTGAAGCGGTATGCTGTGCCTGTGTTCTGGCTCTGTGTCTTGAGGGCTGCGATGGTCTGGTGTAGTAGAAAGAATCCTGGATAGGGACTTAGGGACCATGTCCTCATTTACTGTTTTATCTACAGTGTCTAAAGCAAGCATTACACTTAATAAATGTATGTCAAATCGACTGGACTCAAATTTGGCTTGGATTCTGCTCCCAGCTTTGCCAGTCGTCTGGTGAGGCTTTGGTCTTTGCATATATAAAATGAAAGCTTTGGACTAGGAGGGGGCCTTGACCTTTCTCGTGTCATGAGTCTTTTTGTGTTCTGGGGAAGCTTTTGGACCTAATATGTATGATTATAAAGAAACCAATTATATTGAAGTTATTAAAATATTAAAACTCATTTAAGTTATTGTTAAATTATTACAGTTATTAAAACATTTTTAAAAGTTCACAACTCCAGGTCTCAAAAAGTTCTTCCAGCTCTGATATTCTTTTTTTTTTTAATTTCTTTATTTATTTTTAGTTTACCACACACGGTTCTACATGGTTTTGAGTTCCAGTTTTTCTCCCCTCCCTCCCCCTTCCCTCCCCAAGACGGCATGGAATCTCATATAACTGTCATGTATAACTTCGCATTGAATTAATTTATGCACTAGTCAAGTTGTGGAGAAGAATTTTGACCAATGGAATGAATCATGAGAAAGAAGAGACGGAACCAAAAAAAAACCCAAAAACAAAAACAAAAAAAGAAGCAAAAAAGGCGAGCATGTAGTGCGCCTCGATCTGTATTCAAACTTCGCAGTTCTTTCTCTGGATGAAGATAGCATTCTCCATCGTGAGTCCCCTGGAGTTGTCCTTGCCCCTTAGGTTGCTGAGAAAAGCGCAGTATGTCAGGGTTGGTCCTCACGGAATCCATATGTCTGTGGCTGTGCACAACGTTCTCCTGGCTCTGCTCCGCTCACTCAGCATTATGTCGTGTAGGTTTTTCCAGGTTGTTATGAAGTCTGCATCATCCCCATTTCTTATGGCACAATAGTATTCCATCACCTTCATATACCACAGCTTGTTCAGCCATTCCCCAATTGATGGGCATCCCTTTGATTTCCAGTTCTTAGCTACCACAAAAAGAGCTGCTATAAATATTTTTGTACATATGAGTCCTTTTACCGCTTGTGTGATTTCTTTGGGATATAACCCTAGAAGTGGTATTGCTGGGTCAAAGGGTATGAACATTTCTATAGCCCTTTGGGCATAGTTCCAAACTGCTCTCCAAAATGGCTGGATCAGCTCATAACTCCACCAGCAATGCAACAATGTTCCAATTTCCCCACATCCTTTCCAGCATTTATCATTTTCCTGTTTTGTTATTTTAGCCAATCTGACAGGAGAGATGTGGTATCTAAGAGTTGTTTTGATTTGCATTTCTCTAATCAGTAGTGATCCAGAGCATTTTTTCATATGCCTGTAGATAGCTTTAATTTCTTCCTCTGAAAACTGCCTGTTCATATCCTTTGACCATTTCTCAATTGGGGAATGGCTTGTATTCCTATATATTTGGCTCAGCTCCCTGTATATTTTAGAGATGAGGCCTTTATCAGAGATACTAGTTGCAAAGATTTTCTCCCAATTTTCTGCTTCCCTCCTAATTCTTGTTGCATTGGCTTTTTTTGTACAAAAACATTTCAATTCAGCTCTGATATTCTTAAAAAAATGCATGGTGCCATTTATATATTGGATATATTCCTCCTCACCTTTGACTCTTAGAATCCTTCAAGGCTCAAAGGCTTAGTTCAAGTATCCATCCATGCTCTCTCTCTCCATCCCTTCCTTATCGGTAACAAACTAGACACTATCGTGCTGAAGAGAGATCAGCAGAATCTTCTCCTGTTCCTATCTTTCTCTACCATCTTCCCCACAGTTGTCTTGCTGTCCTGTGGCATATTCTTCCTGAACCATAACTCTCCCTAACAGCTCTGGAACCATAGTCAAATCAATAGTAATAATGCTATGAAAGGGTATGTCAGTCTACTCTCTGGATCCAATTAACAGCTCTGTAACCTTTCAACCAAAAATGTTCCTCCCCAGCCACACCTGCTCTGTGTATCCTCTTCTCCCTTATGATGCAAGCCTCTTTAAGACCTACCTTTGCTTTTGTTTTTGTATCCAGTATTTTAGCACAGTGCTTGGCACATAGTAAATACTTAATAAATGCCTTTTCTTTTTCTTTTCTCCCTCCCTCCATTATTTCCTCCCTCTCTTGCTTCCTCCCTCCTCCCTTCCTTCCTCCCTCCTTCTCTCCCTTTCTCTCTCTCTCTCTCTCTCTCTCTCTCTCTCTCTCTCTCTCTCTCTCTCTCTCTCTCTCTCCCTCTCTCTCCCCCCCCTCCCCCTTTCTCTCCCTCTCCCTCTCCCTTCCTTCCTTTGTCCCTTCCTCTTTCCCTTCCTTCTTCTCTCCCTCTCTCCCTTCCTTCTTCTCTCCTCTCTTTCCTTCCTTCTTCCCTCCTTTTCTCCTTCCTTTCTTCCCTTCTTTCCTCTCTCCCTCCTTTCTGCCTTTCTTTTTTTCTTCTGTTCCTTCCCCCTCTTCTTCCCCCTCCTCCTTGCCTTGGCTTGAAGTACAGTGTCCACTTCCTCGTCCAATTCTGCTGCTGATAAGCACAGAAGATTTGATGTACTTCATTTCCAACCTGGGCTCTCAGGGGCTTACTTATCATATTGATACTAGACTCAATATGGAAACCCAATACGCTTTAGCCCTACCTCAGTAGATCTCAAGGTCAAGTGATCCACTAGGCCCAGCCTCTCCAGCATCAGGAATTATAGGCATTTATCATCACACCAGATGCATCACCTTCTACAGGAAGCATGTCATGATTCCCCCCAATGACTAGGGAATTAAATCACCCCCCATTTCCTCATTTATTTTGTACATATTTTATATATATTTAGATAGGGTATCCCAAAAATCTTATTGTGATTCTAAACTTTAAAAACATAAGTCTGAACTAAGACTTTTATAGCACCTCGAATATGGGCAAATTTCCCCCTCCAACAGAATATAAGCTCTTTGAGGACAGGGACTGTTCCATTTTTTTTTTGTTGTTTTATTCCTATCATCTCAGGCAATGCCTAGCACACCAACAGGTACTTAAAAATTCTTTTATTAATTGATACTAAAGCTTCTTCCTTGATCTGTACAGTTTTGCAGAAACATAAAAAATAGCATTAGAAGCCAATGTTATTTAACAAATATTTGTTAAATACTTACTATGTGCCAGCAATTGTGCTATGTACTGGGAAGACATAATTGAAATGGCTCCAGTCCTTAAAGGATTTATGTTTTACTGGGGATGGGGTGAGCTGGGGTGGAAGAATACATTATTTTCAGTCATGAATATCTGAGTTAAAATCTGGCCTCAGACACTTACTGGCTGTGTGACCCTGGCAAGTCACTTACCCCTGTTTGCTTCAATTTCCTCATCTATAAAATGGTCTGGAGAAGGAAATGCAAATCCCTCTAGTATTTTTGCCAAGAAAACCCCAAATATGGTCTCAAAGAGTTGGACACGACTGAACAACAATATATTATATTTTATCCTAGAGGCAATGGGAAGCACAGAAGATTTCTGAGTAAGTGAATGACTTGGTCAGACCTATGTTTTAGGCATATTAATTTGACAACTCTGTGGAGAATGGGTTGGAGAGGGGAGATACCGGAAATAGGGAAATCAATTAGGATGCTATTGCCCTAATTCAGGATGGTAAGGTTCAAGAGGCTGATGGGAATGTGAAGAATAGAGTTCAGTCTTCTGAAGCCAGGGCTTCCTTACTACCTGGGTGACCTTGGACAAGTCATTTAATCTCAGTGGGTCTCAGTTTCCTCATCTGAAAAATGTGGATTTTATTTTCTTTTGCTTTTGGTATGTGCTCATTAAATTAATAATTTAAAAAAGCAAACTTCAGAAAGCAACAGAATGACCAAAAAAGCAGGAGGAAGTTGTATTAGGTGATTTCTAAGGTTTCTTCCAGTTCTACATTTATTATCCTATGACCTTGCCCAAGGTCTCAAGATAGTAAGCACCAAAGCAGAAGGATTAGGATCCAGTCCTTTGACTCCAGATCCATCTTTCTCAAGTGTTCCTATGGTGCTGTGGTGAAAAGGGGCATGACCCTATAAAGGTTTGGCATCATTTTTGTGGCAAGTTTTTCCATTTTCACAACAATCACACATCTTTTTCCCTATCGCCTTCTCTGGGTTACGGGCTGGCTACGTCTTATAAGTTCTATCTGGTTTTCTCCCAGAATCCAGTTTCCACTGCCTCTGACTCTGGTGGGACATGTTTGAAGCATTCTGGAGATCAGAGTTCAAGGTTCTTTTCTGGCACTTGCTCTTCTGAAGAGGATTAGTGTTAAGTGATTTTTCAAAGTGTGTGTGTGGGGGGGCGAAGTTTCAAAAGAAAATACCACTACACAACACACACACACATACACACACAGAGGCATTTTCTGGATTCTTAGGCCAGAGTCTGAGCCCAGGGTGGGGCTTGTGCTTTAATTGCCCTGAATTGCTGGGCTGCCTGGTTGAACCTAAGCTGCCAGGAGTAGCACGTTGACAATGAATGAATGGAATCTCAGGAACAAAGTATCCCCTTGGATACAATAAAGGGGCCACCAACGAAGTAATGCCCACAGCTAATGATTCTTGGCAAAGGCAGGGTACTTTAAATCCAATGGACTTATCACCTTTCGGGCTGCTGGGAAAAAATAGAGGCTAAGGATGATTATTGTCTTACATGGGTGGTTCCCATCCTGTGGGCCCTGGACTTCTTTGTGATTGGTCCCTAGTGGGGTGAGGGAGGTGGGGGAAGGCAGTGCAGCATAGGGAAATAGATCACTGGACTTGGAGTAAAGAAGAGCTGGGTTGAAATCTTGCCCCTAAAACTTAATAGCTGTGTAAGTCAGTGTGGTCCCACTTATCTTCTCTCTCTTTTAGCTGCTATGTCATTTCAACTAATTTGTAGGTAAGATCATGCTTAGACAGGCTAGATGTGGTTGGGAGGATGAGGGACTAGAGGTAGATATCTCATCTGAAGGTTGGCTCAGCTGACTCCTTGGCACTGAGGAGACCATGAACAGGCAGAGGGGAAGACCAGTGGCACAGAATCAGTCTCAATAACTAATCCCACCATAATTGCATAGTTTATAAAAACATTGCCACATAAATAATTTTGAACCTTACTGTAGCCCTGTGAAAAAAGCAGTCAGGAAAGGAATTACTGTCCCTACTTTACAGACAATGAACTTTAAACCAAAGAGCTTAAGTGAATATTTTAGATATGGTGGGTCAACAGAATTTATACTCAATTGTATGCTTTTGTTGGTATTTGCTTTTATCTTTTTTGTGGTCTCGTGGTTTCTTTCCCAAATTAGTACGTAGTTCTTGGAGGGAAAGAATTGTGTGTGTGTGTGTGTACCATAAATGATGATTCTGTCACCTCGCTTCCTCTTTCTGTATTGTCTTCTGTTGAATTTCAACAACTGTACTTAAATATTTGATCTTAGGTAGCACTGTGATAACCCAGACAGTTACAGCAGTTAGATAAATCTGGGTTTCCCTAGAGTCAGTGGCATCACTTCCTTGTATGACAGCAAGGAGCCATTTAATCAAGGCATTGTGGATCAGCTATTGAGGTGCTGGTGTTAAAGTACAAATCATTTTGCCTAGTGAAAGGGGCCAAGGAGCAGGCACTGTTACTTAATTCATAGATTCATAGAATGCTAGAGCTGCAAGAAATCTTAGAACTCAGAATGTTAGAGATCGAAAAACCTTCAAAGGTCTTCTGATCCAACTCTCTTCTTTTACAGATGAGTGAACAAAGAACTAGCTGGAGGAAATGACTTGTTGAAGGCAAGATTCTTGCCCAGGTCTTCTGATTCCAATCAGGGAATGTCCTGACTGAGATGACTACTCCTCAGAGAAAGAACCAGTATGGGACAACTGGGATAGTGAACTGGATGCTGTTCTCCTGGGTATATAATTCCAGACCCATGGAGCCCCTTTCCCTATACTACCTGCTCCGTAGTAGTCCCTGCACACCTCTCCCTGCTCTCCATCTCCCCTCCCAGGCTCTTGTGGCCTTCGAATTCTTCTACCTGGGCATCTTCCTCCTAACATAGGTGCATTTCCCATCCCCCCACCAACTTTACCCAGTGAATCGCGTGGCCTGAGACTCTATGCCACACAAGATGCCTGGGATTAGAGTAGGAATAATTGAAAGGATTAGTACCATAGGAAGAGGCAGTTGCTGCCATGGCTGAGCCTCCCTTAGTAAATTCAGCTCTGGTCCTCCCAGAACCACTTGCTTCATTTGCTTTTCTGCTGAACTCTGTGGAACGTTTGTTGTGGTGCAGAAGTGGACGGATTGTTAGATTTAGAGTTTGGAGGAACTGTGTTTGAATCCTGACTCTGCTATTTACTACCTGAGTGACTTTAGGCAACTCACTTGAGATCTCCCATCAGCTTCTTCATCAAAAAAAATGGAACAGGGGAAGTTGACCTCTACTGCCCCTTTCAGTTCTAAATGTGTGATCCTAAGACTGCTTCTTCTTACAATCCTTCTGTTTTCTGGTGCTGAATGAAACATAGCATTCTTTTGAAGACATTGCATCTCTTGGCACCCTTTCCAAGGCTGGTTGTCCACCCACTGCCACCCAGAGGCAGGAGAAGCTGGCACATGTTTTGCTCCCACTATCACTTTCAGACTTATCCTTTTCTACCATCACTCAGTAATCTAGTCTTTTAAAGTTCACTCCAATTTCTACAATAGCATCAACATTGTAAAGAAAAACAGCTTTGAAAGACTTAAGAACTCTGATCAGCGCAGTGACCAAGATTCCAGCAGAATAATGATTAAGCATGATGCCCACTTCCTGACAGAGACATAATGGACTCAACACAGAATGAAATATATGTTTTTGGATGTGACCAATGGGGGAGTGAGAGAAAAAAATTTTTTTTGTTAGTTAAAAAAATAATGTTCACTGCCTCCTATACAGATATTTGTTATTATCATCTGTGCACCTTGGAGTCCTTTCCCTCCCAATAAATTCCTGGCTTATAGTATTCTTTTCAACCCTAATCCCTGCCTTTTTAAACATCCTCCCCACCCCTGTTTCTCAACCACTCTGATTCCTTTGTTTTAAATTTTTAACATACTTTAGTCATAAATAGTGGTTATCATAAAGTTGGATACCTCTCCCAGCACACAAAGACACACATAGGCACACACATACACACACTTAAGCACATGTAGCTTAACTAAATTTGCCCCAGGTTTCATGATTCCTCTTCATGACTTTGCTCTTCTTATACTACCTGTGGTCACATTTCTTTATGTCTTGTATTGGAGTAAAAGGTGTAGCCATATGACCAGTAGTGTTAAGTGGGTAGGAGAAGAAGGAGAAAAAAGAGTAGAAGTGGTTAGAAAGTATTGTGGATAGGTCAAGGGTCCAGCATAGCTTTTGTGACTTCCTTGTATTGAAGACAGTGTGTGTGTGTGTGTGTGTGTGTGTGTGTGTGTGTGTGTGTGTGTGTGTATAGGTGGATGTTGTCATTATGTGTGATTTAAGAGACTCTTCACTGCAGCATCATTCCTTGGGAAAGAGTGACCCTAGTCAGTGGGTAGCAGATTTAATAAATGTATCTTCCCATCTAGATTTCAAATGCAGAAGAGGAATAATGTATCCTGGGGTAGATGAAATTCAGGACTTCCAGAGATTTTTATTATTGTTTTAAAAAAGATATTGCTATTTTTAAAATCTGTTACATTTATATTTAACTGGAAAAGTCTTAGTGAAAGAAAACTGTAGTAGTAAGCCAAGGCATACCAGACTACCTGTTCCCCTGATGCCTCTATGAACAACGAGCAAGCTCCTAGTTTCTATTTTTGTTTTCTTTCTCTCTGGTTTCCGTTCTATTCAATGATCTCATATATGGCTGTGCTATCAGGGGACAGACTTAAGCCCTTCAGTTGAACACAAAGTAAGCCTTCTCAGACATAGCCTTCAAGCCTGTTCTTTTAGGAGAAATTCAAAGTCTGTCTAAGTCCATTTGAACACCTGCCCAGTCAACAACTGGCCCAGATGCGGTCTGGAGGCCGGGGGCCCCAAGAGACCACATGAGTGGTTCAAGAATCCTGCTGTGTAATGATTGAAGAGGGATGATTTATCACCCAAGGAAAATGATAAGAAATCCCCACACAGTGTTCTGATTTTTAAGGCATTTGTAGGAAAGCCCCGACTAATTAGATTACTATTTTTTTGAGGTGGGGAGGGGCATTGGTTGGACAAATTTGAATAAGTTAGATGTTTTAAGGTGATTTACGGAACAATTACAGTCAGATACATAGAAAACAACAAAGTATCTAAGTAATTTAACATCCTCGGGGCTCAGTTTTCTCATCTGCTGCATTGGGTTTTGACTAGATGATGTCTGAGAAACCTTCCACCTCCAGAGCCCTGATTGTATGATCTTGTGAGTCTTCGTGAATGTACCTACAGGTAAACAGAGGTCTTTAGGGGGCTTGCTTAGTGAACAGATAAGAATTGTTCCTCTCTACAACATTCTTTTAAAATAATACTTTGTTAAAGCTTCAAAACAGTTTGTATCTTTTCTAAATTCAACGCTAATTCTTCTTAATTGGTTTTCCAATTGTGAGCTGCCATGATCATAGCTAGTACAAGGCAAACTTCAACATGGCTCCTACCTCAGTCATTACAATTTTAGGGGAGACAGCTGTGGGATAGCGGAAAGGGCATGGGATTTGTAGTCACAGGCTCTAGGCTCCAATGTGAACTCCACTGTCATGGGTAAGTCACAGCATCTCTGAGACTGCTTTTCCTCTGTGAAATGAAAAGGTTGGACCAGATGATTGCTAAGGTCTCTGTCAACTTAAAATATAAGGATGATGACAAAAAGGTCCTGGGTAGAGTGTTATCTTAGAATGAATACAAAAATAGATTGGACTAAAGCTTTCTCAATCTGACCAAGAGGATTTGTCACTGAAAAAGGAGGGGTAAAAGGAAAAAAAAGGAGAAAATGGCATACGTGAATTTTCCAAGCCTAGTACCATTAAATGTATCAGGTGCAACAGTTTTTGGGGAGAGGGAATGGGATTTAGACTTGTGATTTTTTGGTATAGGGGACTCTCAGTATGGATAATCCCTCTAGTGATGCATACCAGCAATTCATCTATAACCTATAATCATCTTATCAGTAATATTTTAGGCAAATATTTTTCCCCATTTTCCCATTCTTCTCCTAAAACTATTTTCCTTTATTTTATTCAAATAAAAGTTTCTTAATCTTAGGAAGTCAAAACTCTTACTTTACTTTTAACTGCCTTGTTTCCTTTCTTTTTTTGAAAAAAAAAAAAGGAATGCCATTACTGATCTACCTAATACAAGAGCCATGAGGATAATTTAAATAAGTTGGGGAGACCTTTGAAAATACAGCAGAACTCCCAATGTTGGCCACATAGGCCAGCCCCTTCATCCTGAGGAAAAGGAAGAACACTCAGAAATAGTAAAATGACTGATAAATCTCCCTCTCTTCAGAACCTACCTGTAAAGGAATTCTACCAGTCTTCGATTTGGCTTATTTGAACTTCAGAGGTAGCTGAGGCTTACTTAGCCTAAATTGTAGCATCTAACTCCCTTTTTCAATTTCGGAATAAATCCCACAATCCCATAACTTTGTCAGCATAGCCGGACCTATTATATTACTTGTCTACAAGGGTTTGGAATTCAAGTACATTTGCACATAGCCTAGCTTGAACCAAGCCAATGTGGGAACTCTGGGTGGTAGTAAGGTAGAGGGTATATATATATCTTGTATCTTTTTTTTTGTATGACTATACGACAGGCTGCATGGTGTGTGTATGGTCAACTTTAGAATGAAGAAAACCTTCCTTTGAGTTCATGTTGGCTGTGTAAACAAATCATTCAATCTCTCATGCTCTAGGCAACTGACTTTTAAAGACAATAAGCTATAGTGTAGGTGCTAGGTAGGTTCCCTTGGTAGAGGGAACTTCCTCTTCAGGAGTCCCCTAAACCAATTAAATCATAGATGGTCCTTAAAAAAATTACATTAGTGCTTTATATCCTACCAATAAAACTATGATTATTTAGGTCCATTTGGCCTGAGGCCTCATCTCTGTTCCTTTAAATCCTTTATCTGGTCACCACCCTGTTTAACACTTAAACTTTATTACCTGAGACCTTCACTATGGTTCAGCTGATAATGCACTGACCTCAGATATAGCCAGATTCTTGCCATATTGGAATATGTGCTAGGTCCCATTTAATATGAAATATAATCTACGATTTCAGTAATAATGAACCAAAAGTAGGACTTAGCTGTAGCATACAAAGTTATCCATAAGATACAATTCCTTTATAGTCTTTCCGGATAGTTACTCTAATCTATGGATGTATATAAGTTTCCTTTCAGAGGAAGCCATAGTCTGAAACAAGTCTATAACCCTGGACAATGCACCCCACTCAAAGAATTAATTTAATCAGTTTCAGGTACTTTGAAAAAAATACTGCTTGCTTAGTACTTGAGTAGATGCTGTCAGAGATACAAAAGAATTGCCCTGCTCTCAAGCAACTTACTTAAGTTGGGAAGAAAAAACACCCTTAAAATCACTTACCATGAGCCATCCATTGTTCCAGATTCTAGGAATACAAATATAAAATATAATACAAATATAAAGAATAAAACAATCACTATTATAAAGACAAGTGCATATATAATTGTATAAAGAATAAATGCAAAGTAGTTGAACACAAAATAGTTCGATAAGGAAGGAGCTAACAGTAGAAGGAGGGATCAGGAAAGGCTTCATGTAGAAGTTGGTACTTGAGATGCATTTTGAAGGAAGAGAGAGATACTGTGAGGTGCAGTCAAGGAAGGAATGCACCTTGTGCATAGAGGAAGGCCCAAGCAAAGACAGGAACATGAGAATAGAATGGTGTATGTGAAGGACTTGGAAATGGCCAATTTGGCTGGATTAGACAGTGAAAATAGGCAAGTAATATGTAATGAGGATGGAAAGATAGATTGGGAGTTTAAAAAAAAAAGGTGGTAAAGGGCTTTAAAAACTAAATAGAGGAGTTTATATTTTATCTTAGAGGAAATAGGAATTGATTGACTATGTTAAGTTTGAGATGATTCTGGGAAATCCAGTCCCATATGCCCAATAGGCAGTTGATGATTTGGGACAGAAGCTCAGGAAAGAAACTGGTCAATCTGAGTCATATGCACTGAGATGATAATTAAACACATGGAGGTAATGAGATCACCAAGATAGAGGCTATAGAAAAAGAAGGCTCAGGATAGGGCCTTGAGGAACACCCACAGTTAGCGGGGCTGACTTGTGGATGACAAATCAGCAAAGCAAATTGAGAGGGAACAAGGAGGGGGTGGAGAGAGACGATCATTTCCAGAAATGACTATGATACAAATTCAGAATATATCACTAAAACTTGTTGAGAAACAAATTGAGAACAGGAGCCAGATCCTCTTTGGAAGCTACCTTCTATACTCTCAGAGAGAAGCTCTTACATCATTCTCTGGGATTCAATTAATCAACATTTCCTCTGTGCATACTCTTATGCCAGATGTTCCTTCCTCAAAAGGAAATGAAAGCAGAGATGAGCAGGAAATCTGAGGACAGCATCCTGAGTCTTGTGGTACTTTGTCCTTGGAAAAAAAAATCAAATGAAGAAGGATGCTTTCCTCTGGCAGGCTAGAAATAACACTAGAATACTCCCAGAAGGTTTCCTAGTAACTAGGGAGCATTGATGCAGTTCTCCCAGGGGGCCCATTTACATTCAGGTTGTATCCTGGGCACCAAGAGAATCTTGTCAGAGGTTTCCTTTTAGAAGCACAATATGGAAGAATTCAGGGAAATGTGGAGCAATCTGAATGAATGAAAGCAAATACCAGGCAGTGTGCTAATCTGGTTGTATGAATGGATTTGCACAGTGAAATAAGCAGACCCAAAAGAACATTATACACAACTACTATCACAATGTAAATGAAGAGATCGCTAAATAAGCAGCAGAATTCTGGGTAATTGAGAACACAGTAATGATGGATAGATAACGAAACACCTCTGTCATCTTTGCTGCAAGGTGGGGGGAGCTAGGGTAGAATGCTGAATTCCTTGTCAGAACAGGTGTTTTTCCTTAAGTATTTCTCTTTGTTACAAGGAAGGTTCAATTTAGTTGGGGGAAGGTGTTGGTGAACATTTCCAGAGATGACTGATAAAAAAGGCATCACAAAAATTTGTTTTAAAGCTATGTATACATTTAAGACCAACACAACAAGAAGAGAGACTAAGAACATTGGAAAGAAGATATGGGGACCTGGATTCTAGTTCTGCCTTTACCAATTATCATTAACATGGCTTTAAGTCACTTCCTTTCCCTGTGACCCACTTGGTCATTCAATTAGATGATCTTGAAGGTCCCTTACAGTCCTATATTATATGGTAATGTAATGATGATGATGATGATGATGATGATGATAATCATCCCACAGACCCCTCTAGTGTAGACACATGGGCTCTCCGGTGTGCCATATTTTATGAATGTTAGCATCTGTTCCTCAAAATTTAAGACTTCGTTATATTCTTCAGTGACCCTGAGCAAGTCAATTCCTACCTTTGGGCTTCATTTTCAACATCTATGAGAATATGGCATTGGACTAGATGATCCTAAAGGTCTCTTCCTCTCATTAAGCCTGTATCTAGCTCTAGCTGCATGTTCTTGCTTTGCCTCAGGGTCAATGAGTTGAATTAATCGACCTACATCAGGCATTCTGTTGGATTTTCAAAGGGCTTTCCAATCAACTTATTTACATCATCCTTATGACTATCACGTGGCTCTTCATACATTTAGTAAAATGGTTCTACCTGTGTAACTCTGCTCTCTATTGAGCTTGTAAGAAGTGGCAGAGACTAGTAAGAGACGTAGGGCTAGACAGAGGGCTTAGATTTGGAAGAGAGATTTTAGGTCACTGAGTCTGACATTCTCATTTTAAAGATGATGACACTGAGATCCAAAGCTAGGATGTGACCTGACCATGGCCCGTGAGACAGTAAGCAATCGTCCAGAGTTCTAACCCAGTTTCTTTGACTTCAGACCCAGTTCTGTATCTTCTCCAATGCTTGGCCTGACTTAGGAAGTGTTTAATAACTACTTGTGGACCAATGAATGGAACTTGATGGGGAACCCAGACCTGAGAACACAGAATAAATTTCTGTTCAATGCCTCCAGTCTTACTTTCTGCAGACAAACATAAAAGCCTGTGGAAACCACAAAACCAAGTAAAAGGAAGGTGTTTCGATTTTAATTGATGTCTGGAGGTGGAAGAGGAGATTCGCAGGAGGTGAATGTGTATATTGTTCTTTTTCGGAATTCTGTGTGAATGTTATTCTTTCTCTGAATTCTTTCTCTGACTTTTATTAGGAAAGGTGTCTGGCTTGTTTCACCTTTTAGTTTACTGAGTATTTGTGTTCCTGACTCCCCCTGACCACTGCCTTTCTTACAGTTGTGCGAATGCAAACTGGATGGCTCTGGGTGGTGTTCTCTGAGATGATGTCATGGCATAGAAGGAGATCCAGGTCTGTGGTTGTGTGTGGTGCTTTCCACATTTCTGGAGCAACCCCCCTCCACCTCTCCTCATATCCTGCTTTGCCTCCTTTTGGGAATGACAGAAACCTCAAGCAGATGGGATTTAGCTTAGTCAGAGTCTCTGTGGTGGCTCAGGTTACATTTAAAGCAGCTACAGGTGCCAAAGACTGATAGTTCCCCTCTACATCATAGATATGGTCTCTCACCTTTGGGCAATTGAAGCCCAACAATGAGCTTGGCTAGGAAAGTGGTATATTTTGTAGTTCTTATATATGACTCAGCACAAACAGGAGAGATTTTAAAGAAATAAGAAAATGGCTGTTTACATGTGTAGATAGGAGTAGATTCAGGAATTTACTTTGAAAACCCTTCTAGGCTTTTATATTGAAAGCCAAGCACAAACTTCTACTATGGGAGAAGGGGGCGCAACAACCATAGTGGGTAAGGTCATCAAGACGAAGCCCCTTTTGATACAGAAGAAGGAAGTGATGCTCAGGGAAATAAAATTACTTGCCCAATATGCCCAAGGTCCAAGACAAAGGTATATTTGAATACCAAAAAATATTTATAGCTGCATTTTTTATGGTAGCAAAGAACTAGAAACAAAGTAGGTACCCATAGATTGGGAAATGGCTGAACTAACTGTAGTATATGATTTTAACAATTAGTTAACAGTAAGGACAATCAGTTTAGAGTAAGGAATGGTGAATATGAAGAATTCAGAGAAACATGGGAAGATTAGCATCTACTGATGCAGGGTAAAATAAGCAGAACCAAATACACATACACATACACATCATTACTGAGACAATATGTTTAAAAAATCATTCAAAAGAAACCAAGCTCTGAGCAACTGGGGAAAAAAATCATTGTTTTGGAGAACAGTTAATGAAACATGCCTTCCTCTTCTCAGCGGGGAACTCCTTGGATAGCATGTTGTGCATATTGTTAGATGTGTCATGGTACCGAATATTTCTACTTAAATTTTTATTCTTGTTGCCTGCTTGAAAGAGGAAGTAATTCCAGAAATGACAAGAAGAATCAATAAAGCTCATTGATGTAAATCACTTGCCCAATGACACATAGGTAGTAAATAGTGGAGCCGTCCAGGTCCTCTGCTCTTCCCAGTATTACCATCAATATTCATTAGAGACTTGAAATCTTTTGGGGGTGGGGGGGTGAGTTTTCAGATGAGAGCAGAAATGAACCCATCTTAGGACACAGTGTGGGGTAGTGGAAAGAGTGTGGGATTCGGGGTCAAGAAACTTAGATTTATTTACCAGCTCAGATACTTACTATGTATGGGACCACTGGCAAGTCTTTTTCCTTTCTGAGCCTTGGATTTCTAATATGTAAAATGAGGATTATACTGATTTTATGAAGAAAAGTAGTATTGTATGCCATAAGCAAAATATTAATAGAGTAATAAAATCATAGAGATGGAATTAGCCTTAGGGACCGCCTAATCCATCCCGTTTCATTTCTCTTCAGAAGAGAAAAGCAAAGTGGAAAAAAAGGATGAAAAATGATCCTTGACCTCAAGGAACTTATGATCCATGGGGAGGAGGAAGAGGAGAAGATAAGATCTATTATATCCCAGGATCAGTATTCTAGATTGGCCACATAACCACTTTGAGGTCATCTTATGTGAGATTTGTCATCAGCTCTAGTTTGTTACAACCATAAGACATTTAAAAGTCAGCACTATTCGTATGCTATGATAGTGGATAGCTCCTAGATCAGTTTCTACTTTGTACATATCTTTCAAATACCTCTACCTCCTTCTTCCTCAGATGCTTGGAGAAATGTCCACTCTTTCCGATTTCAAAAGGACACCAAGACAACTTTCTGCTGCATTGTCTGCTGTCATTCTACGGGTATTTATCTGGCTCCCCACTACGTACTGAATATTGTACCAGGCATTTAAAGCCAAGTCTTTCAGACTCCAAGTTCTGGACTTTATCCACCATGTCATGCTGCTTCTTATAAAGGTATAATATAGAATTCTAATATATAATACATAAATAATATAGAATAAAATTTACATAAAATATGTTAGAACCAGAAAGGAACTTGAAATATGGAACATATCAGAATGGGAAAGAGAACATAAAGCATGGCAGGCTATGGTCTTAGAAACTATCTTGTTTCACTCCATTTTTATAGTGGATGACACAGTGGACTGGATAAGGCATATGACTGGACCAAAGTCCTGTGATGAGTTTGAGTTTGTGGCAGAGCTCAGTTTTATCTTCCAGTTTTCCTGACTCTGTCTAGCATTCCTTCCCCGCCCCCCTAGTCCCCATGCCAGGAGTAGAGATTCTAGCAGTGGAGAAGAAATATTGTCATATGGAAAAGATTTAATGATGTTAACAAATGAGACAGAAGGAACGAGCTAAGATATGAAAATTTTCTTGCCACACTTGAATAGAGTACCTCCACTGCTCCCCTACCTCAGAAAGGCAAGACCAGTGGTGTCTCTCTTCTGGTGTTTGTTATGTTCAGGGGCTGTTAGAACACCTCAGCTGGGAAATGACACTTCTAGCACGCTGGCCTCTTGCCTTGGCCCTTCTCTAGGATGGATCACAGGACACTTATTGCTCTGTATTTCTTCCTGAAGGAATGTTTGGTGAAGTAAGCTGTGATGTTTTTTTCAAACCAGCTTACAAAAGCTACATTCCTGATGAGTTGTGTAATGCCTTGAGATGATTCTCCGGAACCTCTACCACCCCCTACTTATTTCTACTGGTCACTCACTCTACAAAATGGGCTTCTATGTGGGGGTCTGACGTGACCAGCCAGAATCTCAGCCAGACTTCCACCATCTGCTCCAGTGTTGTGGGGAAAGAGTGAGGATATATTTTCCATCCATTTTGTGGCCCATATTACTGGAAAGTTTCCTCTGAAAAGGAAGAGAGTTATTGGAATTCTGCCTGTGCGTGAGTAGAGTATGTCTCCCCCTCCCCTTTTGGAGGAACAGGTGTGAAAAATTCATCATGTTCCCCCACTGGGCTTGTTCAGACCTTAAAGATTGCCAGAATTGTGTTAAAAGCAAGAAGGCTTCTGTCTGGCAGAAGTACTAGTCGTCAGTCCATTTCCAATTAGCTGTGGGAGATCACTCCCTTGGGTAGAGAATGAATGACCTGGGAAGAGAATATGCCTGTGAGGATGATAAGTCATCTCTGATATTTCTGGGAGAGTGAAACTGTGCCTGGTTATTTTGGGGGTCATGATGATTCAGAAAGTCAGGATGTCTATTTCCTGCCTATAGGCTGTCTATGTCTGATTCCAGGAATTGATGGATTAGATGGTATATGATCAAGAATGGCCACTGACTAGCCAAAGAATATAAAAGTTACAGACAACCTTTAGCTAAGGTTGGGTGGGGGAAGGGAAAGTGCTGGATTTATAGGATCATGTTATGTTAGAGATAGAAGAGACTTTCAAACGCAGAATGTTAGAGCTGGAAGGGGTCCTGATAATTAGAATGTCAGAACTGAAGAGATCTTAGATGCCATCTCATCCAAGACTCTAATTTTTCAGAGGAGCAAACTGAAGTCCAGAACAAAGAAAACATATTCAAGATTGTATTGGTAGTAAGCATCAGATCTGGGATTCAAACCTAGGTCTACAGTCTTCACACCCAGTGTTCTTTCAATTATATCATGCCATTTGTTGTTTTCCACACCCTACGAAGACCTCTTCGCTTGGAGAAGTGCCCCTGTTCTGTCACTTCCCAGACTTGTTCAGAACTCTTTTCTTATTTTGACCACATCAGTTCAATTTAACAAATACTTTTAAAATGCTTAATACATACAAAACAATTCCCCGTTTCTTGTTCTTCTCACTGTCATATATATAATTATATGTGGACTGCTATCCACAGGGTAGCATATAATGGTCCATTCAAGTCTTCCTACTTCAAGTGGGATATGCATGTATGTATGGGTGAATGTGTATACACATACATCTTGTATTTATTTTGTATGGGTTCTATATATGTGAAAATAACAGAAAACAAAGGTTCAATCTTCTGAGCATAGACTTATTAAGCAATGCATGCCGATTGCTTAACAAGTTGGGACTAGGACTCCACAGCTTGGCACTGGACCCTGAATACAGGGGGAGACAGATTTTTATGCATTAAAAGAAAATAATAGGATATAAACCAACATACAAGCTTAGGTAATCTGATTTCAAATTGGGGGAAAGATTAGTGGCTTTTCAAATTGGGAAGGGGAGAGTGAACAGGTGCAATTCTCTGAATCAAAAAGAAAAAAAAAATGAAATATCCACACCCCACTCCAAGTGTTGAATTCAATTTAAAAACAAAAAAGGACACAGTAACTGATCAGTATGGGACTAGTTTTCAGATAAGACATATGGGTTGCTTGAGTTGTATAATTGTAAGAAAACTCCTTGCATCAGTTTTTGGATTTGACTGGGTTTCTGGTCAGCATTAACATAGGTCTTTCATTAAGGGTATTTAAGCAATGGGTAGAAGGGAAGCTCAGTGGATAGAGCATTGGACTTGGAATCAGAAAGATTCATCTTCATGAGTTCAAATCTGGCCTCAGATACTTACTAGCTCTGTGACCCTGGACAAGTCACTTAACCCTGTTTATCTCAGTTCCTCATCTGTAATTGAGCTGGAGAAGGAAATGGCAAACCACTCTAGTATCTGCCAAGAAAACCCCAAATGGGATCACAAAGAGTCAGACATGACTGAAATGATTGAACAACAAGCAGATGGTCTGGTTTCTTAGCCTCTTGAGGCCAGGTTCTAGCAATGCAATAAAGTTTTCTCTCAATTTCCATCATTGAATCAAGTTTTCTCTCAAGACAGAAATTGGACTAGACCCATAATTGAATAGAAAGGGAACTCAACTAGATCCAGAATTAGTCACAGGATGGAATCGGTGTGGTTCGCTCAATTCCTACAGTTTCCACAATCTTTCTCTCTATATATGCCACTAAATCTATGTATGTGTGTATGTACGTGCATATTATCTTGGTCAATAGAATGTAAGCTCTTTGAAAGCAGGAAGTTTCCTTTTTTTGCTTTTCATCTGAGGTGCCTAGCATAGTGTCTGACATATAGCAGGGGCTTTAATAAATACATGCTGTGACATCACATGTTGAAATCAAATTGCATATCTTCTCAAAGAGGAGGGGAGGGGAAGAAAGGAGGGAAAGAATTTGAAACTCAAAATTTAAAAAAAAAAGATTGTTAAATTTTTTTGACATGTAATTGGGAAATAGTTAAATAAAAATAATTTAAAATGCTTACTAATTGTTGATTGGTCAAATTGCTAATTACTATTATTAGAATAATAAATTCAAGTTCCCTTTAGATTCATTTATGGGTCTAGTCTAGATATAATGCAAAACAAGTTTAAAAAAAATAAAAGCCTCCATTAAATACCTTCACTAGGCCTTTGGTGTTATCAATACAACACTTGCTTTTTGCTTTTATTTTCTCCTGGAAACTTTTGATTTACGATTTAAACATTGCAGCTGCCTAATCACTCCCAGGTTTGGCCTAGTCCAGGGGTGGGGAGCCTGTGGCCTTGAAGCCACATGTGGTCCTCTAGGTCCTCAAGTGTGGCCCTTTGACTGAATCCAAACTTCACAGAACAAATCTCCTTAATAAAAGGATTTGTTCTGTAAAACTTTGACTCAGTCAGCCTGCACCCAAGGACATAAAAGGTCATATGTGACCTCAAGGCTGCAGGTTCCCCATCACTGACTCTCTCTAGTGTCAGTCTGGTCTTATTGTTGATTTGGCCTTCACTTAACTCCCCCATAGATTGATAGAGAAGGAAGGGGCAGTTTCTATCATGACTTCCAACCTCTCTCTTAGAATCCTGTTCTACTGCTTCTCTAGCACCTCCTTTTGGAAGGTAGTGTTCTTATTAGTCTTTTTTTTCCCATTGTGTTACCAATGAAGGAGATATCATGGGGTAAGCCTGGATTTGTAATTAGAAGACTGAGGCTCTACTTCTGGCTATAGCACTTACTAGCTGTGTGAGTTTAAACAAGTTTTCCTTCCCACTCTGGCTCTCAATTTCCATATTTATAAAATTATGGCACAGGACTAAGTGACCTTTATGGACCTCTCCAGCTTTATCATTTTGTGGTTCAATTCAAATCCTTGATTACAGTTTATTATGATAATGAAAGAAAATGACTTTTGCTATAAAAATCAACGAATGCAAGCCAGCCAGCCAAACGAAGCAAATATGAGAGTGTCAGTTCTCTTCATGAAGCGAATTTATCAGAAGATTTGTGCTTGTTAGGTCTGGTACTCCAAGCATTTCTTCATCTATCTTTGACATTGTCATGAGGAAAAAGATAACCATGTAGTGTATATGTCAGTAAAAATCTGCACTCCTTGTTATAAGTCACGATGAGGAGAAATATTGATCTGTGCTTGAAGAAGGGAAATCTCTATGGGGAAAGTGGGCTTGTCAATACTAGTCACTTCCCCACAGGCATTTATAATATATGGAAAGCCATGGTCTGCCGTTGGCCTTGGGGGTGGTTTGCTGTGTCTCAGAGCAACCAGAATCTTCCTAATCTGTTAATCTCTCATTGGTTTTGCCTGAGTAGGCTCTGTCTTTTGTATGGCTTTGCACAAAAACTGGAATACAGGAAAACAAAAACATGGGATATGAATATGACTGTCCATTTACTCTTAAATCGAGGCAACTTCTAAAACTGAATGACTTATTTAGGAGGAGGAAAATAGCAGCCTTCATTCTCTCAACCCTACAACATTATTTGGAGAAAGAGACATCATGGGTTTCTTTGAATCCTGAGAGGTCATTTTCTTCAGCTGCTTGCCACAGATGCATCCTATTGCTAGATGATAAGGAATCAATGTGATACAATGGGAAGAATGCTGCATTTAGAGTGACAAGACCTGGGCTCAAGTCCTGCCTTTCCCAGTTACTACCAGATGACCTTGGCCAAATCACTTATCTACTATAGGCCACAGGTTGTGTTTTTTTCCCCCATCTATGAAGTAAAGATGTTGAATTAGATGACCTCTAAGACCACATTGAGTTATATCTTTATGATCTTATGATATCTGAAGATATCAGCTAGGTGGGCAGGTGGGTGGTACAGTGGATATGGCACCAGGCCTAAGATCAGGAAGATTTGAGTTCTTATCTGGCCTCAGACACTTACTAGCTGTGTGACCTTGGGCAAGTCACTTAACCCTCAACTGTTTGCCCCAGTTTCCTCATCTGTAAAATGAACTAGAAAAGAAAATGGCAAATCACTCCAGTATCTTTGCCAGTAAAACCCCAAATAGGGTCATGAAGAGTCAGACATGACTAAAACGACTGAATAACAACAGCAACAAGATCTCTGAAGAAAAATATAAAGGATGTTTTGTCAGTTGAAAATCTTGGGAATCTCCATAGGGGCACAAAAATTACTTATAAGAAAAATGATAGAGTAGACCATGTATAAACAAGTGTTAACTTATGAAGTTCAAAGATTGAACACTTTTGGAGTGCATTTAGACAAGGCAGAGATCAGTTACATGGACTTTAATGGGGAAGGCAGGCTTCGAGAAAGAGGTCAAACATGAGTGGCCCTTGAGGGATGGATAGGATCTGGAAAGAGAACTGTCTCTCTTCACTCCACTGCCCCAACATATAGTGCTCATTACAATCATGTAGGTTCTATTTCCAAATCTATTTTTGCACAAGAATGGAAATCTCCCAGGGTATTCTTTTAAACAGGAGGTCTTTTTTTTTTTCTGATCCCTGTATGACTATCAGTCTCTCATTTCCTGAACTTATGGAGTTGATTAAAAGAAAGTATTTGAAAGATTATTCATTATTAAGCAACTACAATGTTGAATTTGTGGAAAATGCCAAGAGAATGATCTTAGTCCAGTTGAAGGAATAGCGACAACCATAAACGCTGTGAAAATGGGTCACTCACTTCCTCTCTTCCTATCCCATAATCCTCTTATTGGAAGTTTCCAAAATGTTTTTCCGATAGCCTTCTCCTTTATTGACACCCTTGTTGGAGACCCAGGATATAGACTGCCTAAAGACAGTATGCGCCTAGGGGCTTTATTAATATATTTTAAGAAAACACCTATTGTCTCATTGTTAGTATTTAACCCACAACTTAAGATGGTGTCTTCCCCATAGTAGATACTTCATAAATGTTTGTTTAAGTCAATTGAACTCAGTAACATCTGAAATTTCAATAGTGCTTTCATTCTTATGAGACTTTAGAGACAGAGGGGACCTTAGAGAATAACTACTAGATACGAATGAGTGATTGAATAAATGAAGGAATGAGTGCTAAGTTCTGGGAGTACAAAAGCAAAAAGGTAGAGACTGTCCCTGACCTCAGAGAGCTTCCATTTTTATGGAGCAGAAAACACACAAAGGGGAGTGATAGCCTGCTGAGTAGGGCTTTGTTGGAATAGATTGGCACAACATATCCAGGAACAAAGGTAGAGTTGATTTAATCATGTTTCATGAGTACAGAACTTGGGGAGAGAGGGAATGGGAGGAAGAAAGGGGTGTAGGACATACCCAGGTGGAGATAAGGCAGGGTCTTTTCCTGAAATGGTGGTCTGGGAGAGCCAGTACCAATTAGCAAAATAATCCCCAGGGTGGAAGTTTCTCCAGAATAGAAAGACAGCTGGTTTAGAGGAGAAGGCCAGAGAGTTGGGAATGATCCATATGAGACCTTGGTTGGAGTGGTAGAAAGAATGTTTGATGTAAAGTTTGAAAAGCATAGAGAATGTAGTTCAATCCTCACGTTTTTACAGACAATGAGACCTAAACAGGGAAAGTGATTTGCCTAAGGTAACACAAATTGAAGTGGCAGATTGGATTTAAAATGATGTCCGATACTTTTCCCCCCATCACTAAATCACAATGGGAGGCAGTGTGTGTGTGTGTGTGCGCACATGTGTGTATCAGGAAGAATATTGGTTCAAGAGTTGAGACGTGGGTTCAAATACTATCTATGATACTTAGTATGAAAACAAGCAAGTCATTTAACTCCTCTGGGTCTTGTTTTTTTCATCTGAGAAGACTGAAATAGATGGACTTTAAGGACCTTTCCAGCTCAAGATCTTCACAATATACCATGTTTCTACACCTTGGTTTAAATCTGTGAATTGCCATTTACTAGCTGGGTGACTTTGGAAAAGCCACTTCTCCCCTCTAGGCCATGGTTTCTTCATTTGTAAAATAAAGGTTTCCATGTTGATAATCTCTAAGGTACTTTCAGTTTTAACATTCTTGATACTGTGAATCATAACTTTGGCCTAAACACAGTTTGTACTCTAGTGTTGGACAGTTATGCACAAGTTTCTCCATTAAAGTAGCTTTGAGGGGGCAGAGCCAAGATGGCCTTGTGAAAACAGCATCTTACCGGAGCTCTCTCACAAGCTCTGTCAGATACCTATAAAAAAGTGAATCTGAGCAGATTTGAGAGAGTTAGAAGTCGTTAGCAATCTGACTGGGGCAAATTTCCAAGCCAGGAGAGTCTGAAAGGCTGAGAGGACAAATCTGTAGGCTGGGAGAGCGCTCGACATGCAGAGCTGCACCAGGCAGCACCAAGGTGGAAGCAGCTGCGGAAACCAATGTACAAGACAGGCTGGGAGAAAGCTGGGTGCCCAAAACCGGCAGAGACCCCCAGGGCTCCCAACACAGGACAGGAGTCTGTAGAAGCTACGAGAGGCAGCAGCATAATGCCACCGGTTGTGAGACATCAACTCCTGAGGATAGCAGCCCAAAAGTTTTGAAACAAGTCTTCTTGAACTTCAGGGAGACATGATGGCCAGGTAAACAACTCTAATCCACCCCCACCCCATCCCCCCCCTGCCCAACATGACCCAGAGAATTCCTCAGGAAAAAACACTAGAATAGAGGACACAGAAGTGGGGCCTCAGTGGCCCAGCAGTGGAAGTTCCTGAGTCCCAGAGGGGCAAAGCCAGCAGGGGTCAACACCATGTACCTTCGCACTCAGGGGAAGTGCCAGACAACAGCTCAAACAACAAATGGCTGAGACCATTGCTGAAGAGCAACAGTGCTGGAGAGCAGCCCCAGGGGAAAAGGTGAAATCAGGAAGCCAGACCCCTCCCCCACACCTCAGGAAACTGAAGGTTATAATAGACAAAGCCAGTAAATAGACTCACAATCCCCAGAACAAGAAACCTGGGACAGAGAGCCCTGTACCTCAAAAGCAGAAATTCACTGTAAAGCCAGGAAAAAGCTAAACAACATGAAGAAGAACATGAAAAAACTGAGGAACATTGATTCTTTTTATGGAGACTGGCATGATCAAAATACCAATTTGGAAGAGGATAGTATTGACACTATATCCACATCTAATACCTCAAAAGGGAATGTGAACTGGTCTCAAGCCCAAAAAGCATTACTGGAAGAGCTAAAGGAGGATTTTAAAAACCAAATTAGGGAGGTAAAAGAAAAAATGAAAAAAAAAAACACTAGTGAAATCAAGTCCTTAAAAAATAAGATCAGCAAAATGGCTATGGAGATTCAGAATGTAAATAGAGAAAATGATACCCTGAGAGGTAAAATCATCCAATTAGAAAAGGAGACTCAAAACCAAAATGAAGACAAGAACTCATTAAAAACTAGAATTGAGCAAGTGGAAGCTAATGACTCTATGAGGCATCAAGAAGTAGTAAAACCAAATGTAAAGAATGAAAAAATAGAAGAAAATGTGAAATATCTCATTGGTAAAACAACTGACCTGGAAAATAGATCCAGAAGAGACAATTTAAGAATTATTGGTCTATCATAAAGTCACGATGAAAAAAAGAGCCTTGACAGTATCTTCGAAGAAATTATCAAAAATAACTGCCCAGAGGTCCTAGAACCAGAGGGCAAAATAGTCATTGAAAGAATCCACCGATCACCCCCTGAAAGAGATCCCAAATTGAAAACACCAAGAAATATTATAGCCAAATTTCAGAATTACAAAGTCAAGGAGAAAATACTGCAAGCAGCCAAAAAGAAACAATTCAAATATCTTGTAACTATAGTCAGGATCACACAGGGTCTCTCAGCTTATATATTAAATGACAGGAGAAATTGGAATATGATATTCTGAAGGGCAAAGGAGCTGGAACTACAACCAAGGATCAACTACCCAGCAAAATTGAGCATAATTTTTCAGGCAAGGAGATGGACATTCAACGAAATAAGGGAATTCCAGACCTTCCTGATGAAAAGGCCAGAACTCAATGGAAAATTTGATCTTCAAATACAAAACTCAAGAGAGACACAAAAAGGTAAGCAAGGGGAAAAACCCCACAAACCTTATTAATCAATAAGGGCAAATTATTTACATTTTTATATAGGATTATATCATCTTATGTATGTTATATATATGTATATGTCAATCTTGAGAATAGTACAGTTATGACAATTGAAAGGGATACACATAGATTGTGAATGTCTGTATAAAATAACTAATATAAGGATAAAAAACGTAAGTAAGAGATGTAAAGTAAGGGTTCTGGGAGAAGAGGTAAGGAGGTAGTAGAAAAGGGTAAATTACATCAAATGAAGAGGCACAAAAACACATTATAGTAGAGGGAAAGAAGGTAAGGAGATGAGCAGTATTTGAGCTTTACTCTCATCGGATCTGGTTCAAGAAGGGAATAACATACCCTTAAAAGTATAGAAATCTAACTTATCCTACAGGCAATAGGAGGGGAAAGGGGGAAAAAGGGAGGGGGGGCAGTAAGAAGGGAGGGGAGAAGTAGCAAGTGGAAAATGGTAAGATAAGGGAGGGGAATCAAGAGGGAGGGTAAACTGAGGAAGGCAGTGGTCAAAGGCAAAACTTTATTGAGGAGTGAAAGGGGAAAGGGAGAAATAAAAGCATAAACAGGGGGAAATAGGATGGAGTAAAAGACACAGATAGTAATCATAACTGTGAATGTGAATGGGATGAACTCTCCCATAAAATGGAAGCAGAGAGCAGAATGGATTAAAAACCGTAATCCTACAATATGCTGTTTACAAGAAACACATTTGAAACAGGGGGATACACACAGGGTAAAGGTAAAAGGAATAAAATATATTGCACTTCATCTAAAGTAAAAAAAGCAGGTGTAGCAATCCTAATCTCAGATAAAAGAAAAGTAAAGATAGATTTAATTAAAAGAGATAAGGAAGGACACTACATCCTGCTAAAAGTCACCAGAAACAATGAAGCAATATCATTGTTTAACATATATGCACCAAATGGTATGGCATGCAGATTCCTAGAGGAGAGGTTAAGGGAGTTACAGGAAGAAACAGACAGCAAAACTATAATAATGGGAGACCTCAACCTCCCCCTCTCTGAACTTGATAAATCTAACCTGAAATAAGAAAGAAGTTAAGGAGGTAAACAAAATTTTAGAAAAAGCAGATATGATAGACCTCTGGAGAAAACTGAATGGGGATAAAAAGGAATATATGTTCTTCTCAGCAATACATGGCACATAATCAAAAATTGACCATGTACTAGGGCATAAAAACCTCACAATCCAGTACAGAAAGGCAGAAGTAGTCAAAGCATACTTTTCAGATCACGATGCAATAAAAATTATTTGTAATAAGGAACCATGGAAAAATAAGCTAAAAATTAATTGGAAACTAAATAATCTAATTCTAAAGAATGAGTGAGCCAAAGAACAAATCATAGAAACAATAACTTCATTGAAGAGAATGACAATAATGAGACAATATACCAAAACTTATGGGATGCAGCAAAAGCAGTTCTTAGGGGAAGTTTTATATCCCTACGTGCTTACATGAATAAAATAGAGAAAAAGGAGATCAATGAATTGGGCATGCAACTGAAATGCTAGAAAAAGAACAAATTGAAAATCCCTAATTAAATACCAAATTAGAAATGCTGAAAATCAAAGGACAGATTAATAAAATTGAAATTAAGAAAACTGTTGAATTGATAAATAAAACGAAGAGCTGCTTTTATGAAAAAAAAAAAAAACCAATAAAATTGATAAACTTTTGGCCAGTTTGATTAAAAAAAGAAAGAAGAAAATCAAATCACCAGTATCAAAAATGAAAAGGGTGAATTCACCTCTAATGAAGAGGAAATCAAAACAATAATTAGGAATTATTTTGCCCAATTGTATGCCCATAAATTTGACAACCTTAGGGATATGCATGAAAATCTACAAAAATATAAATTGCCCAGGTTAAAAGAAGAGGAAGTAAAATTTCTAAATAACCCCATCTCAGAAAAAGAAATTGAGAAAGCCATCCATGAACTCCCTAGGAAAAAATCTCCAGGGCCAGATGGTTTTACATGTGAATTTTATCAAACATTTAAAGAAAAATTAATTCCTATACTTTATAGACTATTTGGGAAAATGGGTGAAGAAGGAGTCCTACCAAATTCTTTTTATGACACAAATATTGTACTAATACCCAAACCAGGAAGAGTTAAAACAGAGAAAGAAAATTATAGACCAATTTCCCTAATGAATATCGATGCAAAAATTTTAAATAAAATATTAGCAAAAAGATTGCAGCAACTTATCACAAGAATAATACACTATGACCAGGTAGGATTTATTCCAGGAATGCAAGGCTGGTTCAATATTAGGAAAACTATTAGTATAATTGACCATATCAACAACAAAACTAGCAGAAACCATAAGATCATCTCAATAGATGCAGAAAAAGCCTTTGACAAAATACAACACCCATTTCTGTTAAAAACACTAGAAAGCATAGGAATAAATGGAGCCTTCCTTAAAACTATAAATATCATCTACCTAAAACCATCAACAAGCATTATTTCTAATGGGGATAAACTAGATGCATTCCCAATAGGATCTGGGATGAAACAAGGATGTCCATTATCACCCCTACTATTCAACTTGGTACTAGAAACGTTAGCTGTAGCAATAAGAGAAGAAAAAGAAATTGAAGGAATTAGAATAGGCAAAGAAGAAACTAAATTATCACTTTTTTCAGATGATATGATGATTTATTTATGGAATCCTAGAGAATCAAGTAAAAAATTACTTGAAATAATAAACAACTTCAGCAAAGTTGCAGGATATAAAATAAACCCACATAAATCCTTGGTATTCCTATACATTACTAACAAAACCCAACAGCAAGAGATAGAAAGAGAAATTCCATTCAAATTTACTGTAGACACTATAAAATATTTGGGACTCTATTTGCCAAGACAAACCCAGGGCCTATATGAACGTAATTATGAAACACTTTTCACATGAATAAAGTCAGATCTAAATAAATGGAAAAGTATCAGTTGCTCATGGTTAGGCTGAGCTAATATAATCAAAATGACAATTTTACCTAAATTTATCTATTCAGTGCCATACCAATCGAACTACCAAAAATTATTTTACAGAGCTGGATAAAATAATAACGTAATTCATCTGGAAGAACAAGAGGTCTAGAATATCTAGGGTATTAATGAAAAGAAATGCTAGAAAGGTGGCCTAACCATACCAGATATTAAACTATACTATAGAGCAGCAGTCTTCAAAATTACCTGGTACTGGCTAAGAAACAGAGTTGTGGATCAGTGGAATAGGATCGGTACACAAGATGCAGAAGACAATGACTATAGCAATCTACTCTTTGATAAACCCAAAGAATGCAGCTCCTGGGCTAAGAATTCACTATTTCACAGAAACTGCTGGGAAAATTGGAAAATGATAGGGCAGAAACTGGGCAATAACCAATATCTTACGCCATATACCAAAATAAAGTCAAGATGGGTTCATGATTTATTAATAAAGGCTGATACTATAAGCAATTTGGGAGATCAAGGAATAGTTTACCTATCAGATTTCTGGAAAATAAAAGAACATGACACAACAAGAGGTAGAGTGCATTACAAAATGCAAAATAGATAATTTTGATTATGTTAAATTGAAATGTTTTGTATTTAAAAAGCCAATGCAACAAAGATTAGGAGGGAAGCAGAAAACTGGGAGAAAATCTTTATAACCAGTGTCTCTGATCAAGGCCTTATTTCTAAAATATACAAGGAACTGAGCCAAATTTATAGGAATACAAGTCATTCCCCAATTGAGAAATGGTCAAAGGATATGAACAGGCAGTTTTCAGAGGAAGAAATTAAAGATATCTGTAGGCATATGAAAAAATGCTCAAAATCACTACTGATTAGAGAAATGCAAATCAAAACAACTTTTAGGTACCACATCTCTCCTGTCAGATTGGCTAAAATGACAAAACAGGAAAATGATAAATGCTGGAGAGGATGTGGGAAAATTAGAACATTGTTACATTGCTGGTGGAGTTGTGAACTGATCCAGCCATTCTGGAGAGCAATTTGAAATGTTCATAGCCTTTGACCCAGCAATACCACTTCTAGGGTTGTATCCCAAAGAGATCACACAAGTGGGAAAAGGACCCATATGTACAAAAATATTTATAGCAGCTCTTTTTGTAGTAGCAAACAATTGGAAATCAAGAGGATGCCCATCAGTTGGGGAATGCCTGAACAAGTTGTGGTATACGAAGGTAATGGAATTCTACTGTGCTATAACAAATGGGGATGATACGGACTTCATAATCACCTGGAAAAGCCTACATGATATAATGCTGAGCAAGCGGAGCAGAACCAGGAGAACATTATACACAACCACAGATATATGGATTCTGTGATGACTAACCCTGAGAGACTTTGCTCTTCTCAGCAATACAAGATGCAAAGACAACTCCAAAGGACTCATGATGAAGAATGCTATCTACATCCAGAGAAAGAACTATGGAGTCTGAATGCAGACTGAGGCACACTTTATGCTCGCCTTTCTTTTCCTTGTTTTTTTTTTTTTAATTCTCTTTTGTTTTTGGGGTTTTTTTTTTTTGGTTCTGTTTCTTCTTTCTCATGATTCATTCCGTTGTTCATAATTCTTCTTTACAACTTGACTATTGTATAAATAAGTTCAATGAGAAGTTATACATGGAAGTTATATGGGATTCCATGCCATCTTGGCGAGGGTCGGGGGAGGAGGGGAAGAAAATCTGGAACTCAAAGTTATGTGGAACTGAGTGTTCTAAACTAAAAATAAAAAAATCTCAAAAAAAAGAAAATAAAAAGAATTTTAAAAAGTAGCCTTGAAAAAATATTTATTGAACATCTATTTTATTAAAAGGAATGTATTTGTCATGTGAGGAATGCAGAAATATATAAATATCAGTACTGGGACTCAACGACTCAGGAAGACAAGATACATTCATATAAAAGGATAACCAATGATGTTTATCAGTGTCTGTGTGGCAAATTAGAGCTTAAATTAAATGCAACAGTAAATCACTTTGGAAAAAAATCACTTTGGGCAAGAAACACTTCACAGAGTAGGTGGTCCTTTGGTTCATAGATCTATAGATTTAGATCTGGAAGGGACAGAGGGAAAAGCTGGGTTGGGGCTTCCGGGAGCCAAGCGAGTGTTGGACCTGTTTGGGGTGTTTCAGTGGGGCCAGAATGACAGGTTCTACCCATTGCCTCCTTCCACCATTCAGTGTTGCTTTTGAGAGCAAAAATGAACGTTGGATTTGCTCACAGTGAGGTAAATCCAAATACCTGAGGAATGAACAGTCTTGGTATATGGCTGACATGTGCATCGGGAGTTGGTTTCCTTCATGTTGTCATACCCAGCTTTCCCTTCTTCAGTTTCCCTGTTGCTTGGACCTTAACAAACATTATATATAATCTGGGAATGCACATATTTTTACATGCAGTAAAAGGAATACCTTTTGAAATCCCTGACCAGGGTAAATAAAACCAGGTTGTTAACTTACTGGGATTAGGGAGTAGATTTTACTTCTCAGAAGTTCTTCACAATTTCTTGAATAATTCTGTTTTCTGGCAAGTTTCTACACCAAGTATGATCCTAACCACTTTATCTTAAACAGAATTCCTCTTTCGAGTGTGCTAATTCCCCAAATACCAGAACTGCATGATGTTTGTATCTTTGGTATTAATAAGTACTAAACAGAAAATGTGAAGCAACTGTTCTCATCAAAATTTTGTGGCTACTGCTTTATCTACAAGGAAGGAATAGGGAGCATGCTGTGCTGTTTACACTGTCATGTTCAACGGGAAGTTTTTGCTTTCAAGGTCTAATACTTGTATGCTATTTGGAAAAGCAGATTTTTATGAGAAGATGCCTCTTGGTATTTAACATGTCTGCTAAATTTCTGCAGAAGTTTTCTAGGAGACACAAAATGGTTGACAGTATAATTAGAGCAGAAAAGCTCTAGATAGTGACACAGGAATCTTGAGGATAGAAGTAACTTAGTTTATAATGAATGGGTTCTGTGTAGGAGGAGTTACTCCAATCAGTCACAGTCAAATCTAAGTACATTTATATATGGACCAGAATCATCCTTTATAAAGGTCAAATGTCCTGTTCCTAAGATAGTCAGATCTTTTTTTTGTTTTGTTTCACAAATACACTCTTTGTTTTTGCTGGCTTACTGTTTTTTATCTATACCTGGTCAGTTCTGGATGTAGCAGAGGACTGATGTATCCTGGTGATGTATTTTCAAGTCTCAGTGGATATTGGGGTGGCTTCCTACAGCTTTCTAGTGAGTCTTCAGACACTGATTTTGGGCAAAACAAAATTCTCCAGGGATTTATTTTGTTTTTCAAAGGGCAGCTAGGTGGCACAGTAGGTAGAGTGCTGGTCCTGGAATCAGGAGGATTTGAATTCAAATCCAGCCTCAGATATTTATTGATTGTGTGACCCTGAACAAGTCACTTAACCCTGTCTGCTTCAGTTCACTCATCTGTAGAATGAGCTGGAGAAGGAAATGGCAAACCACTCAGGTATCTTTGCCAGGAAATCCCCAAATGGGGACACAATGCGTTGGACCTGACTAATCAACAAAACAACAACTCATTTTTGGGAAAAAAAATAATTTGTTGTCAGGCAGACTGAAGTATATCATAATTATCAATGATTATCTACTTGAACCATTTTATGGTTGAAATCTCCTTGTGTGTGTGTATGTATGTATATATATATATATATACACACACTACATACATGCACACATATACACAGGGAGAGAGAGAGACAGACAGACAGAGAGGGAGAAAGAGAGAGAGAGAGAGATCTATAAGTGTAACAACAATGCTGCTTGCAGCTGTGGTTGAGGTGTAAGACCCAACAAGACCAGCAACAAGAGCTGCCAGCACAGGTTCTTTGATCTGCTTTTCTAAGGAAAGCAGCTTTAAGGGGTTAACAATCTCACTTTAATCAAACATACATATATCATTGACTTAGCTCAGGGGGAAAAGCCAGCACCCTGAGCTTCAGAGAGAATACAAACAAATTATAAACATACATTATATAAACAGAGCAAATAACACAAACCAGTTTATCCATGGCAATACATAGTTACCAGAGAAGCACCAACATCTGGGTTTTCAAGATGGAGGGCTCTTAACAATGGTTGCCCAGAGTTTCATCAAATCACATGACACTCTTCCAGTGAGTGAGAGCCTCAAAAAAAACTCCAACCTCTGAGTTTAAAATCCTCCTTTAGCTCTTCCAGCCATGCTTTTTGGGCTGGAGACTAGTTCATATTACCTTTTGAGGTATCAGACACGTCTATAGTGTCATTGCCGTCCTCTTCCATATTGATATTTTGATCCTGCCTGCCTCCATAAAAAGAATCTATTGTCCTCGGTTTTTTTGTGTTCTTCTTCATGTCTGTTGTTTTACCTTTTCCTGGCGTTACAACGAATTTCTATCTTTGGGCCTCAGGACTCTCTGTTCCAGCTTTCTTATTCTGGGGGTTGTGAGTCTAGAATTATAGCCTTCAGTTTTCTGAGGGGCGGGGAGGGGTCTGGCTCCCTGGCGTCTCACTCCCTATGGGTGCTCTCCAGCACTTGCTTTTCAGCAATTGTCCCAGCTGTTTGTTGTTTGAGCTGATGACTGGCACTTCCCCTGGGGGAGCAAGATTATGTCTGGGCTCCTGGTGTTGACCCCTGCCGACTCTGCCCCTCTGGGACTAATGAGCTTCTACTATTTGTCCTGTGAGGCCCCACTACTTTCTCCTCTGTTTCAGTTCTCTATTTTTTTTCCCGAGGAATTCTCTGGGTAAGGGGGGGAGGGATTAGAGCCATTTACCTGGCCATTGAGCCTTCCGGAAGTTCAAAAAGCCGAGTTCCTGGGCTGGAAGCGTCAGGAGTTGATGTTTCACGGCCAGTGGCATTGAGCTGCTTCTCGTTGCTCCCACAGACTGCTGTCCTGTGTTTGGAGGCCTGGGGATCTCCGCCGGTTTCGGGCACCCAGCTTTTTCCCAGCCCGTCTCCCACGTGGATTTCCCTGCCGGCCGCTTCCGCTTTGGTCTGGAGCAGCTCCGCACCGAGCACTCTCCGAGCCTACAGGATCGTGTCTTCAGCCTTTCAGACTCTCCCAGCTCGGAAATTTGCCCCACGCAGACTCCTCGCGGTTTCTGACTCTCTCAAATCTGTTCAAATTCACTTTTTTATGGGAATCTGACAGACCTTGTGAGAGAACTCCGGTAAGACTCTGCCTTCATGGGGCCATCTTGGCTCCACCCCCCAACCTCTGAGTTTATATATCCTTCTTAGGGCCTGAAAGCTCCAAAACTAATCAGCAGAAGGGTGTGGGCCTGGGGCTTTGCACCTAGCAAGACTTAATTTAGCATTCTAAAACAGTATAAAAAAAAAGTCCCAACTTAATTATCATTACAATAATAAATTAGTCATCAAGTAAAGATAACTTTCTCTAGTCATGGTGCAAAGTAAGCTACTACACACGGTCTCTTTTTTGTTAGCTTTTCAGAACAGGATATACTTTCCCTTTAATGTTTTTTTCCACCTCCACTTTGCCTATTAACTTTATTTTCAAGATAGTTATCAGTAATTTAAGTGGTCAAGGAAGTGAACTTAAAGTTAATTTTAAGTCAGTTATTAGACTATTCTTTGAATTAAGAGAGTTTCTAGTTATTAGCCTTAACTGATATGCATAATTCCTTATTGAGGTTTCCTCAAAATTTTTTCTTAATGATAATTAGCTATTACAAACATCAGAAAATAAATTATTGAAAAATTAAACATTCTAAAATTCAATGATTTTTTGAAAATAAACTAAATTATATACAGTAGTTTCAGTTGACTTAAAAATCACTTTATCCTAATAAAGCTGTACTATCTTCAAACTGTCTCTGGAATATACTCCCTTCTCTCCCTGCCATCACTTTGGTACAGACCCTTATCACTTCATGTCTGGACTAATAGCCCGCTGGTTGGTCTGCTTGCCACAAGTCAATTCCCACTCCAATTCATGTTCCATCCAACTACCAAAATGATTTTCCTGAAGTACACATCCAACTATGTCACCCTAATACACAACAAACTCTAGACTCCCTATCACCTGCAGGATCAAATACAAAAACTTTCTGTTTGATGTTCAAAACCCTTTGTAACCTACAAAATGCCTTTACATCTCTAGTCTTCTTATGCTTTACACTTCTCCATGTACTCTTTGATCCAGTGACATTGGTCTCCTTGCTGTTCTGCAAACAAGCCACTCCATTTTCTCAACTCTGGGCATTTTCTATGGCTGTCTTCCATTCCTGGAATGCTCTCTCTCTCCACATTTCTCCTACTGGCTTCCCTGCCTTCCTTCATATCTTAGCTAAAATCTAACCTTCTACAGGGAGACTTTCCCAGTCCTTCTTAATTCTAGTGACTTCCCCTTTTTTAATTATTTCTTATTTATCCTGTATATAGCTTGTTTGTATATAATTGATTATCTCCCCTCTTAGAGTATGAGCTCCTTGAGGCCAAGAACTGTCTATTGTCTTTATTTGTATTCCCAGTGCTTAAAACAGTGACTAGCACATAGCAGGCACCTGAAATGCTTTTTGACTAATTGGCTGACTGAGGCAATAGCAATTCACTGGAATTTATTGAGAAAGGGGTTGGAGGTGGAGCAATATGGTTAGATTCAGTCTTTAGGAAGATCACTTTGGCAGCTAGGTGGAGGATAGCCTAGGGTGGGAAGAGACTTGAGGCAGAAAAAACAATCAGGAGACTGTTGCAATAGTCTGAGAATGAGGGGATGAGAGCTTTCACCAAATGACAGGAATTAGCAATGAACTAGATATGGAAAGTAGGGGGTATTTGAAATTTGACCAGTGGCCTAAAGGGAGCTGGGGTTCCATGAAGTGCAGGTGAAGAAGAAAACTTGTGATGATAGGGGCAGCCTGTGCTTTCCCATGGTCACATACCATTAAAACTGAAATTTTAAAATGTGGAGTCAGACGATCTGATTCTCTGTTCACTCTACCATGCTGTCTCTAGGAACAGGTGGGAACATGTATAAGACATTATTTTGGAACAGGACATACTAATTAGAGTCTCATAAAATATTACTATTGGAAAGTAATTTAGGGATCAGATTGGAAAACAGAGGCCCAGAGAAATTGTTACTTCACTAAGGTCATACTCCCAAATGGAAAAGAAAAACCTCGAATTTGAACTCAGGCCCTTTGACTCCCAGGAGGAGATGTTTTTATCGTTTCATAATGGTACCATTACACTAATTTTCTTAGGTTTTAACCTCTGTAAATGGAGATTTATAAATGTTTATGATATGTTATGAATTACAGAAGTTTTCATCAGCAAATAGCAGCTGCAGTAGGAGGGAGAAGGCCAATGACAATAACCAGTTTGGAAAGCATGACTCAAAACTCCCACTCCAATTGGCTTATCTGTTGAATTTCTGACTTGTGGTGCAAGGAGAAATCTTTAGTCTCTGCTCTAGTTGGCATCAATGGGTAATAGATAGAGCCATTTTGGGTGCCAAAGTCTTTAGCAATAAGAAAGAATGGATTTAAAACAAATTGATCTTTTCACAGCTAGTAGCTTCCCCCTTTCCTTCTAAGTTGGATGCTGTTCAGAACAAGGTCTTAGATGTTGTGCTGAAAACAAAGATGGCATTATTTAAAGAGGCATCCAGTTGGTGGAAATTCTCATCCCTTCAGAATGGGCTTCTATACTTTAATGCAAAACCCAGAGACAGAGTGAGTCTATCCATCTAAAATAATCTGTCTAGTGGCATTCACATTCTTTGTCCTCTATTTGAGTGTTCTGGACCTAACTAATATCTGCAGTGTCATTTGGAAATTGCCAGATAATGCAAAAGTCTCTTGTTTACATTTTTTCTGTGAACCGGAAACAAGTGTTACAAATAGGGGTGTATAGCAACAACACCAACAAGCCACCTCCCTATTGTATAGTTTACAAAACACCTCCCTCACAATTAAGTTGTAAAGGAGCTTATGGAAAGATTATTATCTTCATTTTACAGATGGGACAACAGAATGTCAGAGAGATGAACTGACTTGTGAGATCATGAGACAGAGTTAAGAAGTATGTTGAAAATCATCTAATCCAGGGATTCTTAACCTGGGATCCATTAACATTTTTAAAAAATGGTAACTGTATTAAAATAATTGATTTCCTTTGTGTTATTATGTGTTTTGTGAATTTAAAAATATTATTTTGATGAGTCCATAGGGTTTACCAGATTGCCAAAGGGATCTATAGCACAAAAAAGTTTACAAACCCTTGATCTAATCTAGCCCCTCATTTTATAAATGAGAAAACTGAGTCCCAAGGAGGTTATGTGATTTGCCCAAGATTACACAGGTTGTAATTGGTAGAGCTGAGATATGAACCCAGAGCCAGTACTCTTTCTACTCCATGGGTCAGATGAGAGAAGGAAAAGATTTAGTGACTCTATTGTGCATGCATGTTAACTCTGTATGTCTGTATCACATAACCTACTACTTACAGTAGGCATATATAACTACTGAAGCCCAGGGTAGATAATATGGTCAAAAGAGAATGGAAGTTCTTTGAAGGTAAGCACTGCTTCATGATCTTTGTAACCTCTAAATGACTAGAATAGGTCTACGTACATGGGGAACATTCAGAAATACTGATTGAACGAGTACATGTTCATCACAGATAATGGCACAACTTTTCTCCAGGGCCCAAATCCCTATTCCGTCTTCATTGTGAGTTTGGATACTAGCCAAGGACACATCTCTAGGATGTTTAAAAAAGTTTGGCTGATCTTTGAGCATATGGTGGAGATGTTTGTTGAGTATTTCTGAGAAATAGATGCAAATAGTGAAAATGTAGTATGTAGGAACTATAATGGGTATCTTCAAAAAGCTAAAAATTGTACATATGTAAAATTGCTTATATAAAGGGTTTATAGTATTGGCACTATGGCACAACTTGCTATAGAGCATTTGGACTCAGGAGACAACTGTCTTCAAATGCATATACTCATTATATCTAGGAAGCACCTTATTCAGCAGCTATTTGACTTACCTGTTAGTGGGAGAAATGACCATAACAGACATATAGAGTTTAGAATATAAAATCAAATGTTAAATCTCATAGAAATAATGGTGGAAGTTTATAAATATAACATATATGTTTGTATGGAACATGACCCCCTTATTCTTTAATCTTTTTTCTTCTCACTTACCCTTCTTTTCTTCTAGTATGTTGAGAATTTTCCCAGGTGGAGTTGGTTATGCTGCCACAATTCATTCTCAGGGCTGAATTCATTCCTGATCACAACTGCTACTTCTGAGCCCTAAGAATTGTGCTCTCCATTTAAGAAATCAGCCAAGATGACACTATCAACTCTTTATCAGAAACACTAAGTAGATGGCAAAGCAAGAATACTTTTAAAACATAACATTCTACCTATAAATCTAGGACACGTCCTCACACCAATGAACACAGTATCCATGGGGGAGAGTGAGAACAAGCTTATAAAAACATGGAGGCATATAAACAGGGGGCACATGTGCCTGGTGTAACTATCAAATCTGAACTGTTGGCCTTAATGTCCTTGGTCTCCCAGTCAGCATCATAATTCACTAATGACTGATGCCTGAAGCTGATCCTTTTCTAGACTTCCCTTTTCTTGTGCTGGGCAGGGATATTTTTCTGCTGTAGTCACTTCTCTTCCGGATAGCCAAGAAAGTGTTAAACTCTTTCAGACAAAGCAGAAACCCTATGCCTGGGAATTGTAGGGTTTTCCAGGTCTGCATCTTTGATTAGGCTCTGAGGCAATATTATATTCTTTCAGGGAAAGCAGTTGACTTAAGCCTGGGATCTTCCAAGCTTGTCTAGATTCTGAAGGGTTTCCATCTCTCAGGAATTATATGATGGCTCAGGTAAAGGTAAAGAAATACCCTTTTCCATCCAAACAGTTCTTGCAAGGAGCAGAGCTTTTCTTCCAACCGGTTCTTGTAGTTAGGAGGTGGCACTATAGACTTGAATGTCTTGCTTGTGATATAGCAATAAGGTCACTCCTTGGACCCATCTTTGACAATATGACTGAGACTCAGAGGTCTGGTTTTAACCCACTTAACTACTCCTAAGCAAGGTCTCTTGTGTGAATGACTTACCTCTTATTGTAAGAAATCAAAATCCATACTGTTGTCAGTCAAGATACAAGTTGGCAATATACAAATGGCTCATAGGCACAAAGTAGCACTAGGTATTAGGGTTTCTCAGCTTTTAATCATAAAGTCCACATGTCAATCCCTTGTAAGTTAGATATTAGGAAAGAAGACATTTGAGTTGTATTTATTCTGAGTTATTATCTTTTCTTTACTGGGCTGCTTTTTTAGTGTTCCCCACAAAACTGTCCTTATTTCTTCTCCTTTTTATTAATAACATTTTCCCAGTCAAGATAACAGAGGAAGGTAGTGGAGGTTGTAACCATTTTAAAGACAACTTGGTCAGATAACCAAGAAATGTCATTCTCAGGTCCCTTGAAAATGAAAAACGAAGGATGACAGAAAAGCGATAAAAGTCAAAAAAGGTGTGCAAAATATTTATGATAATCACTTTTAACCATAATGGAGAGTCGAGCAGCTATACTGCATTTCTGATAGTACAGTCCCCAATCCACATATTCTTTACAGAGGAAGTAGAAATGGCATTGTTAAGAATAAAAATTTAAAAAAAATCTGCCTCAGAACAAATATACATAGAAGAGGTTCATGCTCTGAGAGTAGAGAGATTGATTATTATGGTTTCTGAAAGAAGGGAAGATGCCCAAGGTATAGAAAAAATCTTGTAATTCCTTAGTGTCAATAAAAGGTCACATAAAGGATGTCAACTCCTATCTACCTATGAGACTATTACTCCAATTATATAAAAAATTTAAAAACCTACACATGGAATGAGTACATCCTTGATAAGGATACTAGAAGGGAACACATAGTTTTGTTACAAGTGATGCTCCAGAGTAGACCTTATCTTTACCATCACACAATTGATTAAAATATATAGAAAATACAAAATCTCACTATTCCTATTTGTTAACTATAAAAAATTATTTGATTCAATGGAACAAAGAATTACCTTATCTCCTCTAACAATGAATTTTCCATAAATATCAGAATTTTACAAAATCCCTTGAAGGATTTGTCAGAATATGCAAAATTCTTTGAAAGATATAATAAGAGGTACAACCTTACTTGATGACCCTCCATTCATCAATATCAGTTGAGGCATGAAACGGTAAAATGTATGTTCAACAAAAAGTGTTGCTCCCTATCACAGAGGAAATCCAGCTCAGTTGGTGGAAGTCTATATTGAAGAGGAATTTCTTATAGATAATGAAATATATCAACTGTTGTTTGTGGATGACTATATAGTGGTTTCACCAAACCTCAGAAAATTGCAAAGCCATCCAGGATGAGATCCATACCCATCAAAAAGAGTTTTGACTAACAGTTTCCTTCAACTAAAGGAAAATTAAGTGGATTAAGAATGTGTATGGTACCATTAAATGATGCAGTTAAGTGAATAATCTAGAATTTTTTGATGAGACATATCAAAACATAAATTTATGATATATCTTGACATATGCCTCGGACAAGAATTGAAAATAGATTGTGAGTTGGGTCCAGAATTGGACATGAGGAGAGCAAGCTGGATTTCCTTTGGCAAACTAAAAAACATAATAATTACCAGAGTGAAAGGCCCATCATTTAAATATCCACATTCTATTTGTGTTCTTGTATGTGGTTCAGTGATAGACTGCAAAATGTGGAGTCAGAAAGAACTGAGTCACTTACTAGCTATATGACCCTGAACACATTACTTAATCTCTATCTGGTTAGTGTCCTCATCTATAAACATTGTATAATAGCACCTACCTCCCAGGGTTATTGTGAAGAGCAGATGAGTTAAAGTGTGTAAAATTCTTTTTCTACTACTACTGCCACCACCATTACTGCCACTACCACTACTGCTACCACTACTACTACTACTACTTGTCATGAAGCATTTTCAGTGAAAAACTCAGTGTTACCTAGGATGTGAGGAAGAGGTACTTGGTGAGCCTGAGCAGGCTACAACACATTACAAACAAGGAATTGTGGTGGAAGACTGTATTGAAAGGTTCCATGATGAGTAAAAAAGATGAGGTCATTACAGGATGAGAATAAGGGATACCTGACATATAGCCTGTGTGTTCCACAGCTATTTTTAGGATACCAAAATAAATCAAGGAAGGTTCCCATAATTTAGATGGACTCTCTTTGGTAAACTTTAGGGAGGACATGTTGCACGGGATGGGGAGAGATCTCCATCTTTGGAGGGAATGTCATTACTGGTGCCAAAAAAGATCCATTTGAGCATTTGTGTATTTGTGTATTTAACCTCTCTGATCCTCAGTTTCCTCATATGTAAAAAATAAATAATTATTCTTTCTATACTTTCCTCAGAGGCTCACAACCTAGGTGTCATCTTCTACTCCTCACTCTTATCTACCATATCCAATCTGTTGCTAAAGTCTTTTGATTTTACCTTGGCAACATTATATGCCTTATTTTCTACTCTCATGCTGCTACCATCTTGGGTAAGGCACAATCACCACAAACCTGAACTACTGCAGTAGCATTCTGGTTGATCTTTCTGCCACAAGTCTTTCCCTGCTCTAGTCCATCCTTGATTCAGTCATCAAAGTAATCTTCCTAAAATGCAGGTCTTACCATGTGAGTTTGTCACAGACTTTTTTGGTAATGTTTTGTACCAATTGTTCTTACTGTGTGCCACCTTAGCGCAACCCCTTTCTAAAAGCTGTTTAAATCTGCTGACTAAACTGATTCTCAAATAATAATCTAGGGAGGGAAAGAAAGGGATTCACCAGACTCAAGCTAATTACATTGGGAAAATCATCCTCAATTCCTCAGTGTTACTGCTAAGACCTTGAGGGGGAGATGTAGACTTGGTCTGGGACCCAAAATGCACCTGTGGGAGTGGGAGTTGAGATAAGGATTCTCAGAGCTTATATGGGCTTCATGAGATTTAGATCTTGTTTAGTACCAGGTAATCACTCCACTTCCCACTGTTTTCTTGAATCCTACCCCGGTCATCTGGTCCCAATTACAGCTTGTTGGCCTTGAAGGTTGGAGAGAAGTTTATACTTTGTGGTTGCTCCACCTTCCTCTACCTCCATCCATGCTCATTGCCAGATCCTAGAGGTGGCTCTTTCAGCTAACCATGGGGAAGATTGTGGTTGACTCTTTCTCTCTCTCCTTGCCTTTTTCATCCTAGGTCACTTGGACTTCTACTTGTCCCTCTCTGCCCTTTAAGCTATGTTTAGCATCTTCTACCCTGGGAAAATACATTAGCTATTCCAAGTTTATCAAGCCTGTGAGAGAGGATTTTAATTCAATGTAGGAGTTTGTACATGTCTTTTAAAAGCTTTTTCATGGCATTTAGATTCTTCCCCTGAAGTCTTCTGGCTTTTTCAATTATGCCAGGGTAACAAAAACTCTGGCAAGGCCCATCAAACTGGAGAAGCCACCAACTGAGAGTCTGCTAGCATAGCTAAACAGAGAGGCTCATCCTCTAACCAGGAGCCACCCAGTGATGAGCTTTTGAGCTTCTAACCCCTCACAAAGATCAGTTACTAAACCATACAGGGGCTGAGATGTACCTTGGTGAAGTGAGCCCTTTTATAATCCTCAAAGCACACAACTATTGCAAGTTAGCTCCTTTTCAAATGCATATTATGGCAAATTATAGTCTGGTAATTAGCCAAAAACAAATCTCAGAGCATTCATTTAGGGGAGAAAGAAATGATTTTAATGTTTCTCTCTGTATACGTTTGAGTTGTCCTTTTAAAAAAATAAACAAACCTATACCTGTGACTTAATTGGTCACAATTCTACTGATGCAACTCGGCAAGTTTTCTCTAACTTATTCTAAGAGAATTACTGGGGCACTGAGAAGTTAAGTCACTTGTCCACAGTCACACAGCCAGGAAATAACAGAGGAAGAACTTGAACACAGATCTTCTTGATTCTCATGCTGACCCTTTACCCACCAAGTCATGTAGCCTTTTGTGTGAAGATGAAAATATATCAAGATATGCTACCTTCCTATGAGAGAGCAAAAGAAACTATTAGAGGCGCAAAAGGGAAGAATAGATTTTATGATGCCTTTATCTAAGGAGAGGAAAACAAAGCTATTTAAATTCAAGCTATCCTGGGACAGTCCCTTGTTGCAGTCCCTGAAGGACATTGTCCTTGCCTCTACTGGACTTGGTGACAAAAGGATCTAGCATTGTAACCAGGACAATTTCATTCTTTGTGTTTTCAAGGCATCACCCAACCACAGAGATCAAACTTAGCTAAGAAGAAGAGAAAGAATAGGTTGTGTGTGTGTGTATGTGTGAGTGTGTGTTTCATTAAGTCATAATGTAATGTTCGTCTTGGGAACTTTCAGGTAGTATGATTAGGCTGCCTCTTATCATCTGTGCCTTCTACCTGAAATCTCAGTCCTTCCATTGGTCCTGAGCCACCAGTTATGATGGAATGTCTGGGAAGTTTGCAAAGATGAAAATCATTTTCTATTTTGAGATACTAATCAAGACAATGTGGTTGTTGGATGATTTATATGCTTATGAGCATTTTGGAGAAAAAAAAAACAAATAAAATATCTTTGAAAGATTTTTCCTTCTGATGTAATCTTTCTTATCACTTTGGCTTCAGTTGATGATTCCCCAGAATCTGTTTTTTTCTCTACTGTAAACTACAAACACATGTTCTCAGTCTTTGACCTTGTCTTGTGAAGACTAGGTTAGTTCTGGTGTTTGCTTGGCAATATGAATATAACAGCTTTGTGGTCATGGTAGATTGGGCTGAAGATAGAAGCCAGAGAAGGCAGTATGATGTAGTTGAGTAGAATACAGAATTTGGTATTAGAGTACCTATGTACTCTTCTGTTATCTAGCAATTACTAACTGATCTGGCATAATTCAATTCACCAAAAATTTATTAAGCAGCTACTGGCAAAGGAAAAAGAACACTGACTATGTAACCCTGGGCAAATCACTTTGCCTTCTGGGTTCTTGGCAACTCTCAATACTCAACTACAACAAAAGTAAAGGTATTAACCTGTATTGGAGTTTCCTCACCCAGGAAGTCCCTATATAGGTCTAGCCCTTATCCTCTATCCCTGTGTGCAAAGAAACCTAGCATTGTTTCAAGGAAATGACTTTATAAACATTGGAGTGTTATAGAAATGCAAGCTATTATTGCTATAATAGAATATAACATCATAGAATATAAAAGAGGAGACTACAGCTAAATCTGGATAACAGATAAAATTAAGGTCCTGGGAGACTAAGTGACTGCCTATGGCCATATAGGAATTAAGCATCAGAGGCAGCATTTGAATTCAGATCCTCTGCAAACATGAAAGTGTCTCCATTTTTATATGAACTTGAATTTGTGAATAGTCATCTCCATTAATGGGAGCCACTGGACAGTGACAAGTGAGGGCTGCTGGCTTTACTCTGGCTTGGCCAGGGAGATAGTGGTGTTGCTCTTCCAACTAATAACAGATTGCATGCACTTAGCAACTTATTTAGTCCATTTTACAAAGAGCTTTCACACACTTCTTCAGCTGAAATGAGCAAAACAAAAAGAGAGCCTGCATTCATGACACCATCTTTGAATTAAAAACTAATTCCACAAAGCCATATGCATACTTCACACATTGTCCTTCCCCAGTCCCCTTTAAAGTCTATCTGCGAACATCTAATTAAATCTGCTCAGTGGCTGTTTGAAGCTACCAACTTGGAATCTCCTTCTCTGGGCTTTTGGCTTATCCTAACTTTCATTCATCATCTCCCTTGATGTGCTAGGCTGTGACTCTGACTACAGGAACATTTTGCTCCTGGAGTAGTTGGAAATGACCTGTGATGTAACCAAAGACAGATGCCTGGTGTCTTAGCAACACCAAAAAATGGAAGTTGAGATTATTAAGTGACTGATCTCACCCTGCAGGAATTCCTGTTACAAATAGACTGTAGGATGTTGTGACAGAGAGTAAGTCATCCATGAAAGTATTTATTTCTGAGTTCCAGAGAAGATCATTGTTCCCTTTCACCCATAGTATGACATCTAGGAAATCACATGTGGCTAAGGGTGACACTAGCAGCTGAAAGGGATTTATTTCTGTGGGCTTAGCAATAGGGTGAGGATTGTGTCTTGAAGACTCATCTTGGACAGCCAAGGAAGGATAACTGTCCAAGTAAACATATCTGGATTATTGACATGGTGTCTATGAAAGAACCCAACTTGAGGCATGGGAGACTTGACTTGAGGCTCTGATACTTCCTAACTCTATAACCATGGCAAAGTGACTGAATTAGAATCTTCTGAAAGCCTTGGTTTCTTCATTTGAAAGATGGGCATGATAATACTTGTACTATTGACACCATAGGGTTGTTGGGGAGAAAGCCTTTTGTAAATCGTGAAGTACTCTAAGAAGTGAGTTATTATTGTTGATTATTATCCTGTTGACAATAATATTGATCTGTATTCTCAGAAATTTATCTGGACTGGATCAAGAAACCACTGTTTTTAACAGAAGGAGGCTTATGTATCAGATATTAGAGTGAAGGTTCCATTTTCTCATTTTGGCCTAATAGTTATAAAGAAAAAGTGTAAAGATTCCCAGTTCCAACTTGTATTGCAAACTAATGTTCATAAACAAACAAAACCACCAGAAACGTATTCTATAATTTAGATCTATAATCCATCAGTCCAATATTCTGTCTCTGACAGGAACAATCAGGAACAGGTTAGGTGAGGGTATGTTTTCTAGTTACCTACAAGACTACACATGGCTTAGTAGAAATAGAGTTGAGTTGAGAGTATGAAGAAATGAGATAAAACCTAAAATTTCTATTGATAATCTGTTATTTACCTCAAACACATGAATATGTACTTATTCTTCCCTAAGCCAATTTTTTCCAACTTACACAAATTTTAAGGTTAACAGGAAAGTTATCTATTATTTTGTTGTAACCCTTCTCTCTGGGCTACTCCTTCAACTTATATTGGCACTAGTAGACTGAGTTCCCAGGGAATAGTTGCTGTTTTGGGATTCTAGGGGTAACCCTGTGGGTGGCTACTTCCACTACTAATTCTCATGAGCTCTCACAAGTATACTTTCAATAAGCATTAGCCATTAGATTAATCAACTTAACAGAGGCAGTTACTAAGATGATATAATAAATTCATATAAAACATCCAGCCCCATCGTCTACCCATTGGTTTACTTTAACATAAATACATACAATATCCTGCAGAAGAGTTAGAATCAAACTTAGAATACAATGGTAGTGAGGCATATATATAGTATACTCAAGTGGCAAAAAATAACTCACAATTCCTGGTACGGTATGGCCTAGAAGAGCTTTATCTCTTTGTAGTGTTCTCATGCAGGCCTCTTTAGGTACAGCATTTCTAAGTGGGCCACTCATCTGGGTTCCCGGGATGTGGTCTGGCATGCCTTTCTACAAGGAGAGGTTCCAATTCATCAAATTAGAAACATTATATTTGGACCTGAGCACCACAAATATTTGTGAAAGAAATGACAGGCTGGTGCTCTCTTCGTATACATCAAATAATGCAAGAGAAGTTAGTGCTGGAAGAGGTACAAACTTAAAGGCATTCAAGGATCGATTTTCAAGATATCTCAAGATGGAAAGGATTGCCCCAAATAGGGGAAAATCATGTATAGTAGTATTACTACAAAGAACCACCTGGAGGTAGGGAGAAGAGACCCAGGTTTTAGCTTAGTGTGTCTTTCCCTCAACTTTGAAAAGAGGGAGATCTTGTGAGCTATAAATGGCCCAGAAAATATTGAATTCTCTATCTTCCTATTGATGTCCTAGTGACATCCACGGATCTTCCAATGTGAATGTTTTGTTTGGGAACAAGTACAGATCGGACATAGGTACATGGCTCCATGAGGAGCTCAACGCAGAAACTATGCTATACCTAAGGGAAGAAAGTGAACAAGCATGTAAGTGCCTACTATGCACCAGCTAAGTGCTTTAAAAATATTATCTCATTTAACCCTCACAACAACCTGTAAGTATTATCCTCATTTTGGAGATGAGGAAGTTGAAGCTGAAATAGGTTAAGTGACTTGCCCAGGGTCACACAGCTGCTGTGTCTGAGGCCAAATTTGAACTCAGGTCTTCCTAATTTCAGGCCCAGTGATCTATCTCAGTGCCATAAGGGGAACTTCTTGAGCATCCCACAAATGGGAGAAAAAGACCATCAGCAGACAGGGCCTGTGAGGTACTCCTTTGTCACATGTTCTAAGTTCTTGACTATTTCTCCTGGATACTATGATGTTTGTGGCGTTCGATTCTTTCACAGACTTCTATAGGAATGTTTTATGCCAACTCTTTTTTTTTTTTTTTTACTGCACCAGGTGCTTAAGACTGACTAAGTTGATTCTCAGGTGAGAACCTTGGTGGTGGTAGGTGGAGTACACTGGTGATAGTTCAAGCCCAGTAGCATCAAAGAATCAACTTTTGACTCCTCAGGGTTATTGCTAAAAACCTTGAAGGGGGGATATAGCCTTGCTCTGGGACCAAAGACTCATCTGTGAGAATGGGAGTTGGGATAAGGATTCTCAAGCTTCATGAGATTCAGGTCTTATTTTGTACCAAACAATCACACCACTTTCCCCTCTCTCCCTGAATCCTGCCTCAGACTTCTGGTCTTTATTACAGTGTGGGGGGGGGGAACCTTAAAATGGGAGAGAGGCTGGTATTTTGTGTTTTCCCAACAATCCTACACCTTCATCCTTGTTCATTTGCCGGATCCTAGAAGTGGCTTTTCTAGCTAACCTTGGGGAAGGATAGAATTGAATTTCTCCTTTTATTTCTTTCCTAGATCACATGGGCTTCCACTTAAACCTGTTCCTCTGCCCTTTGATGTGCTCACCTTTTACTATCTTTAGAAAAATGCAAGCCCATTTAAGGAGATTTCAGTTCAATTGTAGGAGTCCCTGCATGTCTGTTTCATTTTCCACTGAATTTCGAGTTCTTCCCCTGAAGTCCAGACATGATCCTGACTTCTCCAATTATGCTACCACAGCAAAAACTCTGGCAAGTGTCAATAGGCTGGAGAAGCAACTTTCTGATGAAAGTATTAGGAAAGTATACAGGCAGGTTTGCAAGGATGAGTTTCTATAGCAGATTATACCTTCTCAACCCCCAAATGGTTAGAGAATCATGTCCTATAGAAAATCCCACTACATTTTTAAAAATTACAAATGCATTAATTTGTTAGAGAAAAACACAGGCTTAAAGACTCTCCTCCAAAAAAGAAAATTTATGTAGATGTTAAGATCATTTAGGAATCTTTGATAGATAAAATCACAAGATTGCTATTATCAGAACCAAGATAGAAATGCAGTTCTTTAGGACACGAAATCCAGGTCTCTTTGCATTTATACATCACCTTTATACCACTTTGATTTAAAAGTTTGTTAAGAGAATTCTTTGACTAACAATGCCCTGATTATTTATATCTGGTGGGGCTTATCTAGGTAGTCACATACTCACAAAAGGCATTTACCACTGTCAGGGAGGATGTCAAGCATAAAGACCCAATAGAAGAGGGATTTCCTAACAAGGTTCTCTAGAAGATCCCGTTTGTGTATGCTATTGTGCTGATTACAACAAGGCACAGAATTCAGGACTTGCCTAATAATTTATGCAGGGCACACAAAAAGAGATCAACCTAGCCCTCTGCAGGATTAAAAAAAAAAGAGTGAATGAATAGTGTGTATTGTCCAGAATGTTACAAGAATTTGGATGAGTATCTCATTGAGGTAGTCCAACAGTACATTATCTTGGAAAAGCACTACAAATAAAGATTGAAATGAACCCAGAATTAGAGAGAAGAGAAGACTAGACCATATTTGAGAATTAAAACATCCTTTTCAATGATCCCAAACTGACCTTTGTCATAAAAGCTTATATTTTTAGTATCTGTATTGTCCTGTTAATATCTGTTCATGAATGATAAAATAAATTCTCAGAAAAATAAATTTTTTCAGTTACCCAAAGGAAAGGGGCTTGGTGATCATAAGTAGGCTACAACATATTATGAAAAATAATTTTCACCTGAAAAGTGGTATAAAAGTAATATATAGCAGAAAATAGACCTGGATTTGATGTCCTAGAAACATGCATTTCCATATTGCTCTGAGTGTTGGAGCATATGTGAGTTAGGGCTAATCCTTTTACTTCCCAGGGTCCAAGTTTTCTGAGGGGATTGTGCTAGATGAGCTTAACCTTCTCTTTTATTTCTAAATTCTATAATCCCCTATGTGATTTAAAAAAAAGTTAGTTTGATAGTCTGGTCACTTGATAACAGCAAGAGATGAAAGATAGTCTAGGTGTTATACTGGTAGTCAATGATTATTAAGAGACCCAGAATCTTCAATGGCTCCTAGATTCTGGAAGGTAAAAGACTAACTCCTTGTCTTGGCATTAAAACCCCTTCACAATCTGCTAACAACCAAGTCTTCAGTCCACTTTCACATTACTCGCCTCCATATAATTTATGTTCCAGACAAAATGACCTTCTTAATAGTCCCTAAATTCAGCATTCCATCTCCTACTCATTTGCTTTTGTACAGACTACCAGGATCAGACTCTACCCCATGCTTACCTCCCCCTCTTAGAAAGATTAGCTTCTGCTAAAACTCAGCTCGTGGGCCACATCCTACAGGAAGCCTTTCCCCATCCTCTTAATCATTCGTACACACTCCTTCCATGAAATATCTTTTGTTTACTTCTCTCTGTACATGTTGTACTTCTAAAAAAAATTATTCTTGTATTCCCAGCACAGGATCTAGACATGGTAGACTTCTAGTTAATAAATGGTCAGTGAATTGAATTAAGTAGATCTTATCTGGGAGATTTATAGGAAAGCATAGCTAAGAATGATGATAAAGAATTTTGTATTATGTGCTTTGAATTTATTTACTTGTGAACGTGTTGTATCTCTTTTCCCTTCACAGACTCTTGTCTTCATAGCTCCTTGAGGGCAAGAACTGTTTTATTTTTGTCTTTGTACTGTCAGCGCCCTGCATAATGCTTAGTATAATATTGGTGTTTAATAAACATTTGCTTGGTTGAATTCAAGGCAAAGATAAGTTGTGATCTGCTCCTCTGGAAGGAGTGAGAATCCACACTTCTGAGATCATACATTCATAGAAATGTTATCATCATGGTCTTATACATTGCATTTTCAGTTTGTCTTGACTACCAAGATCCTATAGCTTTTCTTCTTGCTGCTGATATATTCCCAGATATATGTGGCAATCATTTTGTAGCCAGAGACATTTATATTTGTGTCTGAAATGCTACTATCCCAAACATCAATGTTTCAATGATTCCTCTATTAATTGGATTCATCAACATTAAAAGTTGTAGGAAGCCAAAACAAGATAGAATTAATCACACTGATGACAAAAATGGGGGATCTGTTTTAATGTGTGTTATGGATATGGTCCAAACTCTTGGATAGATTTTCATTAACAGTTTTCTCTTGAGAAGGGAATTGGAAAAAAAGGAATGCTCAGCTTCTCTGGCATTAGATTCTCATCCATACCATAACCTACACTCAATTGGTTACTCTCTTGCTTACTCTTTTATTTCTTTTTCCATTTTGTTAATGTGCTGATATTCTGGAGATGGTCTTGTTCCAATTAAATCGGTGTCCATAAATATTTAGACTGAATAGAAAAAGTGCCAAAGTTGTGAGGACTCTGTCCAGTTGGTAACTAGCCCATTCTTTACCACTTTAGACTCAGAAGTTTACATAATGAAAAATATATATATATACGTATACATACATACATATATACATATATATAATAGCTCATAATTGACAATTAATATGGACTGACCCCTTAGAATGTCTCTCTCTCTCTGTCTCTCTCTCTCTCTCTCCCTCTTCCTCTTTCCCTTTCTCCCTCTTTCCCTTCCTCCCTCCCTCCCTCCACCCCTCCTCCTCCCTCCTTCCTTCCCCCCATGCCCTCTCATTCTCTCTTTTCGTTTTCTTTCTCCATCTCTGTTTCTCTCCATAATATTATACTCTGTCAACTCTAGGTCTAATCTACTCTTTGATAACCTTAAGAGAGTGTATTTTAACTTTTCTTACCATTGACTAAAGTATAAGGAATGCAAAATCAAACCCAAAACATGTATACATCAACTACTGTACATGGAAGAGCAATATACAGTTTAGTAGGGGGTAAGACTCAAAGATAGATAACTCTAATATACAACATGACAAGATAAGTATATTACAAAGGTACATGCTAAGTGCTATGTCAGTTTCAAGAGGGGAGGTAATTTACAACTAGGAAATTAGGGAAGTATTCCTGGAACTGGTGATATTTGATTTGATCTTTAAAGAACGGGTAAGAATTCAATAGGTGAAGTTGGAAAAAGATAGTGTCTCATCCTTAAGGAGTGACATAAACAAAGGCATGCAAGTGGAAGGGAGCATGGGGTAGGCTGGAACAGGAAGTAGGCCAATTTTGCTGGAGCAGAGAGTAAACAGATAGTGCTATTATGAGTAAAGGCCAGAAAAAGATGGTGTTCAGTTGTGGTGAGCTTTGATTGACAGCAAAGGGATTTTGAGTTGTACTTGGAGGGATTACAAAGCCATTCCAAGTAGGTTCACTCATTTTTCTGTTTCTCTCCTCATTTCCTCTTCCCCACAACCTCTCTCTCTCTCTCTCTCTCTCTCCCCCTCCCTCCCCCCCTCCTTCTCCCTCCCTCCTTCCCTCCCTCCCCCACCTCTCTCTCTCTCTCTCTCTCTCTCTCTCTCTCTCTCTCTCTCTCTCTCTCTCTCTTTCTCTCTGGCAATCAGGGTTAAGTGACTTACCCAGGATAAGTAACAGTCTAAGGTTGGATTTGAACTCAGGTTCTCCTGGTGCTCTGTCTACTGTGCCACCAAGCTGGCCCTAAATGAGTATTCTCAAAGGGACTCTTGTTGCCCTCTCCTAATCTTATTCATAGTCCTAAGAATCCACCATCTCACATTCTTTATATTTCTGGCCCAAATTGCATCATTCTAAGGGAGATGGCCTGATACAATGGGAAAAAGTATTGGCTCTTGAATCAAAGAACCTAGCTTTGAATTCCAGCCCTGCCATTTAACTAGCTGTGTAACTATTCGTCGAGTCACTTCATCTCCCTGGGCCTCAGTTAACTTTTGAGGTCATTTTCAGCTCTAGATCTATGAATCTTTTGAATATTTTTCTTTGTGGTAACAGAAGACATGTACCAAGATACTTGTGGAGATATTCCCTGATTCATCTCACATTTAGCACGCCTCAAAAGTTGGGTGACAAAATATGCTTAATTATTTTGGCCTTTTCCACTTTTGTGATGGACTAGAATTACAGATTTGTCTTCAGTGACATCTTTAACCAGAAGAACCCTGCTTATGGCCAAATGGCAGGAATCAACCAAAAAAAAAAAAACCATAGACTCTTGGCTGGAAGGGACTTTCAAGAGCATTAAGTACAATCCCATCCTACCACTATCACCATCACAACCACCGTAAGAAAAATGACCTGACAAGTGGTCGACCAGCCTCTGCCGGAAGGCCTCTAGCAATGCGGATTTACCATCTCCTGAAGGAATGTATTCTACGTTTAGACAAATGTTGTAGCTGGGTTAAAGGGATGTATAGCTTGCCAAATAAGGCTTCACCAGAAGTGCTTCTATGCTTGTTTGTTGCTTAAGCTCAGCAAATAACTACAATTTTATCTTCTGTATTTTATCATTTGGCTCTTGATTTTTTAAAGGGTTCTTGGTTTCAGCATGGAAATTGTGAATGTCAGTGAATCCCAGACTTTGAATGGTCTATTTGTGAATTTGACCTCTTTAGATGCCACATCGTCACATTCCTTCTTCAATTTCTTGTGTCCAACTTCAGGGACAAGAACTGAAATTGAGTTACAGTTGGTCAGAGTCTCTTTTTTCAATTTTACAAAGTTCTTAGCTCCAAACTGAGCTGCTTCTGGGAAAAGCAAACAAAAAAGTGAAGGGGTCTTAATTACAAAGCAATGCTAATCTTCTTTTCTTTATATATACATCCTTTATCCATTTATTCCTTTTTTTAAATCTAGCCTCCTAAGTTTAAATATTTCTCCAGATTAGCACATTTGATGCCCTGCCAAAGACGGCTCACGTGAGCTGTCAAACATTGCCTTCAGAATGGTATTTTGACGAAGTGAACATTTTTACTAACTTTCTGCCCTCTCTTTCATTGAACTCTGCTTCTCAGGACTCTTTCATTCTCCTTGTTATTTACATATTTGTTTCATATTCAAGCATGATGCCAGCATCGCTGCTTTGAAGTTGGGAGCCATCCATCTGTCTTGGTCTTTGATGCAGATGGATGGATAGAAAGATTAGTCTTCCTCATTAATATACTGCTCCTCCTGTTGTTTCTTGATATTCAGCATAGGGACTTGAGCTCAAGCTCTGAACTAAACAAAGCTATTTTTTTCCCCTCACTGAGTCACAAGTAATGGATTGGTGCTCTCTGATTAGTGTCTGCAGTCAGGATAGTATAACTGTGAGTACTCTGAAAGAGGACATATATATTCAATAAAACTTAAGGTGTTCTTGGAGAAAGGATAGAGACAGTATCTTACAGAAGCATCCAAAATAGTGTCATTGGTATTAACCAAACATGACCAGAAGACACAGAAAATTCATTTATCTTTAATATTGTCTCTGGGCTTTCCATAGACCATGTAAATTCTGCTCAGACCTCAGGAGTATTAACAGTGGGGGCCCCCAGATACTGAAAGGTTTCCTTGAGAATTGACAGTAGGAATCTCTAACTTCCTGGTGAGGAGGACCTTGAAACGCTGGCAAGCTGTAGAAAGTGGGACACGATGGTACCTACCGTCCCATGCAATTACTGACTGTGTAGACAAATATTGGACTTATAGTCAGGAGAACTGAGTTCAATTTTAGGTCTGTTACTTCCTACCTCTGTGAACTTAGCTGAATTATGCCATTCCTTGGGTCTTCTTTCAGCTGCCAAATGAGTATACTAGATTAGATGAGTTCTGAGATCTCTTCTAAACTTAAATTCTATGATAATTGCCATTGAGTGCTTGAGGGAAACCAGACTATGAGGTCATTTTCTATGTAAACCAAAGGTCACTGTAGAATCAACTATTTGCCCCAGGTCAGTGTCTAACATTAGGAATTGAAGTAGTTGGTTTAGAAAAATCATGAAAGACTCCAAGCCTGAGATGCAACTCTGGTTCAGGAACTAGGAATCATGGATGGATACTACCGTCATTCTGGGTTCTCTGATCCTTCTTCATCTACAAGTAGCCAACTGTGAATTTTGTTTGGCGTAATTAAGGCTTTCTCCTTTCCTTATCTTTTCTCTTGCCCCTACCCCTTCCACCCTCTGCCCCACATTCTAGACATATTGGAATAAGTGCCCAGGAACTGTGAGGAGGGAACTTGATTTACATTTGGTTCAGGCAGAGACAAGGATATTCTTGGGTCAAGAACTAGTTCTGCCTCTGAAGTGTCTCTGGCAATGGGAGTATGGGAGTTATAAGAAAAAAAAACATCTCCTGGAGCCTTCCCTCAAACAGTCCACTCCCTATTTGGAAAAGAGTTCTATCAGGAAGCAAAGGTTAGGGGAATGGGGTCCTAGGGACCAATTCTATATAATGCTCACAGCTGCTGCCCTGACCAGCCTATCATTTGTTGGCCCAAGTGACACAGTCATGGGGCCTTCTGGATTTTTTTTTTGTTGCTGTTTTTGCTTTATGGTGTTTGAAAAAGTCTCTGAGGGAACATGGTAAGAGGAAGCAAGGGAGGGATGTTGAGCAGACCCATCCTCTCCCTGTCAGTGTGCATAAACATGAACTAATATGGGGCTAGTATGGACAGCATCAATGTCGGGTTTATGCATAGCTTGTCCTGGAAGTCCTGGGAAGGATAAATAAAGCTACCTGCCTGGGGAGAGAGACTGCCCTGCCCGCCTTGTTTCCTCAGTCCCCTTGTTCTATGTCAAAGTGCTTTGTTTTGTGAGTCTTGATACAAACCTTGACATGCCCTGCACCTAAAGTCTCCCACAGAGAGCACCATCTGGAAGGGGCCTATTTCAAGGGATTATTTGCCTGTGGACACTCTAATTATTTTCTTGACACGTCACATATTGTATCTTGGACTGTAGGCCTTAAGGTTATAATTCAAACACTGGGATGAGTGCATATTTATAGTTGAGTGCCAAGCCTATTTGCTTAAGATTATGTCCATGGTGAATTACGGGAATATTCCATTTTTCTTTTTGCAAATAGATATGCAACTATATATCCATACACACATATGTATCTATAGAAAATGACAGATATCAAAATATATATGTTAAAAACAAATATCTAATTATAAGAGCAATTTGAGCAGGGAAGAGTATGTGTGTGTGTGTGTGTGTGTGTGTGTGTGTGTGTGTAAATGATGGATCCCTAATTTATTTATTTGGTAAATTCAAGTTTGGGGGCTCCTTTTCTCTCTCAAGTGGGGGATATTTCTGTTCTTATAACCTTGATTTGTAATATCATAACACAAATGTGATAGGTAACTTGATGTACTGGATAGAAAGCTAACTTAGAACAGTGCTCATAGCAACATAGGACACTCCCGGCTTTTCCTTCTTAAGCCAGAGGTGGCAGCCACAAGCAACAAGCTTTGGGAGAACAAGACCTTAAGAAAAACTTCACCTTTCTCTACCTCTAGGTGGAGCTGAATGGCAATAGCTGTCAGTGAATCTCTTGGCCAATGAAATCCATTGTCTCCAACCAATTAGGAATCACTCGGCTGAAGCCTTACCTTTGTTGTTGTACAATAGCGTCCAACTCTCCGTGATGCCATCTGGGGTTTTCTTTGCAAAAATATTGGAGTGGTTCACTATTTCCTTCTCCAGCCCACTTTACAGATGAGGAAACTGAGGCAAAGTGGGTCACATGACTTGCTAAAGGCTACACTGCTATTCAATGTCTAAGGTCACATTTAGTCACAGGAAGATGAGTCAGTCTCCCTGACTCAGGGTTCAGCATCTAACTACTGTGCCACCTAGCCGCTGGAAGCCTTACCTGACTACTTCTATTTTCCATCCTTCCAAGGGAGCAGCTATTCAGCCCATCTATTATGTCTTTAGTTCTTCTCAGGGAGTTCCTTTTCTTTGGTTGTTGCTATAGGAGCTGTAGTCCAGTGGCTTAAATTAGAGCTCCCTGACTTAGTTATTCACCTTTAAATTAAAAAGCTACAGCTCCCCAAATTTTTCCTATTTGACAATCCTTTTTAATGTTTATAGGTTTTCTCATTTTCTTAGTTTTACACTATTTGGCCACAAAACATGTGTATACGTGTGTATACAAATATATGTATGTGTGTGTATATATATAGAATATATTATGCTATTTATATATCAGTTAATATATACACACATCTATCTATCTATCTATCTATCTATCTATCTATCTATCTATCTATCTATCTATCTATCTATTCCTCCAACAAAGCAGTCTATCTCTTTGATGTACTTGAAACTGTATCTTCAGTCTCTAGTTTTTCATGAATAAAAGATTGCTGTCTTTATAATGTTAAACTGATCCCATATGAACAAGGCATCACTCCATACTGTTAACAAAAGATCCAAGTCCTCGCATCTAGGCCACAGCTCATTTTCCCTCCAAAATTGGCCAAAATTCTGTCTGAAAGTTATGTTTCTTTATACACATATTTTAGTAGTTTGTAGTGAAGCAAAGTTCTCTTTTCTACTTGTATTAGGCCTCAAAATGTTCATTGGCAACAGTGTCACTATCTTATATACTTTGACAATAAATCTCTTCCTTTGCACATAAATGCTTTTCCTGCCCTTTTCATCATTATTTCTTATGAAAAGGGCCTTAAAGACACAGTGTACCTTATTGTTAGCCATGGAAGTAGCTTAAAGGGAGCTAGGCTTTAACTACATGTCCATCACTTAGTGCCATAGAGTCAACCTTCAGGAGAATGTCTGTGGTCTTGTCTCTGGTAAAAGCCTCAAGTGAACCACAAGGTGGGAATTGGCTTCAAACCAGTTCAGTCTACCAGGTAAAATTTGCTGAAGAATATTTGCAAATGTTAGAACATTTCCTGGCATATTTACTTGCAGAATGATTTCAATGAACTGCTAGTTTCATACTCTTGGATGGAGAAATAGGTGTGATGGAGATGGGATCATTCATCTGCCAATCCTGAAATCCTATGCTGCAAACTCTTATTCAAATTTCTATCAACCAGTTAATAGATATTCCAGTTCTCTTGCTACTTATGATCACTTGTCCATATTTATTCTTGTTAGCACTCCTAACCCAGAATGAAGAATAAAGGGAGAGAAGGTACAGGGACTGCAATGAGGCAGGACGCAATAAAATACAGTCAGTCAACAAGAATTTATTAAGCACGTATCCTATTCTAGATACTGTGTTCAGTTCTGGGGGCAGAAAGAAAGACGAAGGATTCTCAAGAGGAGATGGGAGGGATGCCATGCAAACAACAGTTTACAAACAAGCTACATGCAGAATAAATTGGAAATAATCAATAGAGGGAAAGTACTAGAATTAAGGGGTGGGGGGAAGAACTTCTGCAGAAGGTAGGATTTTAGCTGGTACTAGAAGGAAGCCATGGAAAGCTTCTTTCTGGGAAGCATTGGTGAGGAATGGGGAAAGAACCAGATCACCAGCAGTTCTAGATGTATAAATGCAGGCAAGTAACATCATCTTGTCTGGTCTCACTTTCCTCCCTGATAAAGTGAAGAGGTTGGAGTGCCTACCATGTGCCAGGAACTAAGTAACTAACTCACTCTCTCTCTGTCTCTCTCTCTCTTTCTCATTATATTTATATATAGACAGATATACAGTTACAGATAGTTTTATGTACATAAAGCTATATATAACTATCTGTCCATATCTATCTATCTGTCTATGTTCTAAGAGATAGTGATGAAGAGGGAGAAAATTCCAAGAGCAAGGGACAACCTGTACAAATTCATAAAGGCAGGAGATAGAATGTTGTGAATAGGGTAGAAGAGGAAAGCCAGGATAACCCGGAATATAGGATGCATGGGGGAAAATAATGTGAAGTCAGTCAAGAAATAAAGATTAGGGCCACATATAAATAACTCTACATTCCAGTCAGAGTTTTTTTTTTTTCCTTAGGGTTATGGATAGACACTGAAGCATGGTCTGGCCTGTGTTTAGTGATATCAGTTTGGCAATGATTTGGAGGGGTAGATTAGAAAGGAGAGAATCTGAAGGTAGAAAACTAATTGAGAGCTCTTGAAATAGAGCAAGTAAAAGGTGATAAAAGACTAAACTGGGGTGGAGGGATTAGAATGTGAGTAGAGAAATGGATGGATATAAGAAATTGCAGGTATAAAAACAATAGGACGTGGCCAATGATTGGACTTGGGGGTAGTGGAAAAGAATGGTTAAGAATGACTCTAATGTTGCCAGACTCAGTAACTAGAAGGATTTTGGTGCCTATGACAGAAACAGGGACATTATGAAAAGGCATGAGTTTTGGAGGGAAAATAACACATGGTATTTTGAGGATATTAAGTTTAAGATGCCAATGGTACAAATAAGTAGATGTCTAGCAAGAAGATAGTGAGGCAAGACTGGTTTTCAGGGAAGAAATGAGGGCTTAGATACATATATTTGGGGGTTACCTACATAGAGATGATAATAGAACCTATGAGGTCTGATTAGATAAGCAAGAAATAGAATATATCTTTGTCTTTTTCTCTTGAGAGAGAGAGAGAGAGAGAAGAGGGGGGTACTTATGGTAGAGTCACACTTACAGAAAGGGAATGGGGCCCTGATAATGATCCAGCAAAGGAGACTGAGAAAGAGCAGTCTAGGAAGTTGGAGGAAAACAAGGAGAGAACATTGTCACTCAAATGGAGGGAAAAGAGTATCCAGAAAGAGGAAGGAGCAGTAGGGTGGTCAATGTCAAATATTTCATAGAGGTTAAAAAAAAGATGAGAACTGAGAAAAAGACATTGGTAAATGAAAGACCATTGACAATCCTGGAGAGACCAGTTTCAATTGAGTGTTGGGGTCAAAAGCCAGGTTACAAAGGATTAAGAAATCTAAAGATATGTTCTTTACATTCTATGTTCTCTTCTGTGTTTTAAGCTTCCTTCCAGGTCTCACCTCCTATGTTATAAGGCCCTATCTACTTTTGACAATACAGATTTCAAGGTATTTAACATTTTATAAATCTCAAAGAACAAGAGTCCTTTATCTATTCAAAATTCTGTTAGGAGACAGTGACTAAATCACTTGATAATTGAAGATTTTTAGATTATCTATGTATGGCCTTATGTTTTAAACTTACGTTACCAGGGATGCTTCAGTTGAGGATTACTCTAAAAAGCTCTAGCCCTTTACGATTTGGAGGCTGGTCTCTGTGTCCTTAAAGAAATCATAGCCTATGACATATCCCAAAAGTTGTCAACAAAAATGGCCAGTAAAATATGTACTTTGTTTGACAGAGCAAGGAGGTTACAAGAACCAGACTCTTACTTGAAGGTCAAATCAAAACATGTTTTTTGACACCTACTTTTCTCCTGGGGGATATTGCTATTTTCCTTGAGGTGCCAGGGTTTTTTGACATTTTACTCAAATTCCTTTCTGGTTAGACTACATAGAAAAACTCATTTTTCTCCCACAGTACAGGATTAATTAGATTAGCCAATTACTCCTGAAGTTTTAAAAATTTATTCCATTTACACATCATCTCCAGTTTTATGTGCATGCGAATGCTGATGCAGATTTCTTAACCCCCATGGAAAGACTATTTCATCAAGCAGTTTTCTTTAGCATTGTTAACTAGGTCCAATCTGATTTATTTCCAAAAAAATATTTCTTGGGCATCCACTATGGGCTTATCATTGCACCAAGTATTAGAGAGGAATGCAAAGAAGTATAAGCCATTGTTCCTCCCCTTGAGTAGTCTTCAGTCTAGTTGGGGAAAAAAGGAGTATCAACATGAAACTATCATAAATGATATGAGACAGTATATGACAAGGAATGAATAAAGCTTTAAGAGCTTTCTATTGGCAAAGCCCTGTGCTAAGAGCTGAGACTACAAAGAAAAGTGAACTGCTCCTGTTCTCAAGGAGCTCACGGTCTAATGAGAGAGACAATGCACATGAAGGGTTTCAGCTACATAGAGAGAAAAATGTATTTCTGATGTTGAACTGTTTGACAGGGTCAAGCAACTTGGTGACAGGAACTTTCCTTTTTGGATCTTCAGTAGTTGTGGTTGTAGTACCTACAGGAATACTTGCTAGGCTGCATCTCCACTGTAGCTGTTTTCAAGGATGATTGATGGCTATGGACCCTGGATTGCTAATCCAAAGACTCTTGGATAAAGACCTTGATGAGGAGAATGTACAAAAGTTGCCGTAGGCATTCAGAGGAGATAGAGATCCCTATAAGTCAAAGATGTCCAAGGATGGCTTCCCAGAGAAGGTGAAACTTAAGCTGTGGTTTGTTAAGAGAGAATCTCCAATGCCTAAGATAGGATCATGCACACAGATGATATATTCAATGGTTACTGCTGATGACTACTTTTTTAGATAGGATAGTTCACTGAGTTAGTTTGTATCTGTCTAAATCTATGCCATAGAGAGGCACTGCATTTGGATAATGAGTTGTGTGAATAGACAAAAAGGGAATTGATACAAGAGGTGTTGTAGAGGAAGGACTGATGAAACTTGGCAACTGGTTAGATGTGGGATTTGAAGGAGAGGGCAGAATTAGGGAGTCAGAAATTATTTCAAGGTTACTAACATGGATGACTACAAGAATAGTCACAGCCTTAGCCAAAGTAGAGAAGTTTATTGGAGAAGTGGTTTGCACATTGTGATGTGAGAAGATAATCACATTCATTTTAGCAGAATTAGAACTGGGAAAATGCTTGCATGTGGGCCAGATTCAGCAGGGGGAGGGTGTGGTACATGATGCAGAGGACAGTGTGCTCCAGGGGGCACAAGATGAGAATGTGTGGAAGATCTATAATCTGTAGTGACTAAGAAGGGTTTGCTAATAGCAGTGCAATCATGAATTCATTTAAATATTTTAAAATGCACAATGACCTCTGCTAGAGAAAGGGGAAAAGAAAATGAAAAATAAGTGCAGTCCCTGCTTTGGAGGAATCTGTAAACTTAGTGACTCCATATCACAACTGTTCTTCTGTCTCATTGTTGCTGCGTATCATCCCCAAATCTCTGCTTTATGTAGTATTGTTTTTTTTTTCCTTTTGTCCCTTTGGTTCTTTATAGGACAATAACAAAGTTAATGTGATGTCTGCCTGGCAGAAGTGATTCCTTGTGGGGGTTTTCCTTATCTTCTTTAATGACATCACTTTCTATCACCTTCATTTTGTACTGTCCAGTGTCTCAGGATATTCGAACCTTCAGCTACTATAATTCAGATTCAATGGCCCATGAGGATTGTTCTAAGGCAGCAGGTTGGACAAAAGAAGAAGAACCAGCACAATTAATTCCAGGGAGTCTGGAATTAATGCATTTTTTTCCTCATTGACAACCATCATGAAAACCACATTGTTTGGGGTGGGAATAGCAAAGAACTTCAAAAGTCTTATTGCAAACAAAATGGGTAAGGAAACAGATCCTTCTTCTGTATATAGCACTTGGCCCTAATGCAAAGGGAATGAAACAACAGTTTAAAAAAATAGAGCTATCATTTATATGATGTTTTACAGTGTACAAAGTACTTAAGAGGCCTGGGGGAAAGCAATGCCTTCATAACGATGAAGCAACTTATTTTCAGTACAACTGTTGTCCAAGTGCCTCAGGCTCTGAGTTCACATAGGCTAGGTTTGACTTTGAGTGCTGACCCAACAAATCACTCACTCTGTCTCATATTGTCCCTACACAGCATTTTCTCTTGGAAATCTAACATCTAGGTCTCTATGGATATGGGCAAGTGGTTCTCCCAATATCCCATTCAAGCTCAAGGTAACTATATCTGTTGGGCATAGGACAGCTTTTACTTAACCCCACAGAAAGAAGAGAAGCCCTGAAAGATTCATGAAAGCCCATAAACATTGTAGGGAAAATGTGAAAGACTCACAGTAGCTCATAAATAATTAATAAAAATTTTCCCTCTCTTTGCTGGGTCCAGGTTTTCACAGAGCTATAAAGTCTTCCACATTCATCACTACCTCATTATTTGGACTGCTTCCATAATGGAGATGACCTTGGGGCTGCTAGACAGCTAACCCACTAGCATAGTCCCTCTTAGGGACTTACACAGTCTACTCTGCTACTTCACTGAGGGCTTAGACTCTCCCTCAAATGAAACGCATTTGGGGATGCTATACGAGCAACACTCCATGAATTTGCATGTCCATCTTTCACTACCCAGAGACTCTTTGACAGCTTGGCATTTCCCAGAGTGGGAATAGATTTGGGGTTGCAAGGCAGGCAATCATCCTTCCCATAAGATCCACCCTATCTGATCAACTCATTGAAGTAGAAGATCGCAGCATCCAGGTCTTTTGCTCCTTTAATTGTGCCTTTTAGTTCTTGACCAATGTTCCTTCCGTTAATAGGAACACATGCTCAATCCTTTACTATTCATGAAATTCCCTTCCTCTCAATGGAAAGTCAAATCTCCAAACTCATGAGCCTAGGGTTATCTATAAGGTAGTGGTCAGAACATGTTCATTTCTTCTTTGTTCACTTCCAGGAACCCCCTTCTAGAGTCATGTGGATAAATCTGCTTCTACCTTTTCATCAAGATAGTCATTAATACTGATATGCTTCCCTGATCTCTATAAAGAAAGGTGGAAGAGAAATTGAAATAAGATAGAAAATAGCCCACCAGCCCCCTTTTATAGATCAGTGCAAATGGGTGGCTTCTCTCATAAGAGTCCATTTTTCTTAAGGATCTAAACCAACCAATTCATCTTGGAGGCGACCCTAGATATTGGCTCTACCACATGTCTTTTATTTTCTCAAAAAAATTATCAGTGATGAAGCAAAACAAATTTCCACATTGACCATGTCCAAAAGTGTGGCACTCAAAAAATTTATCCTGCCCCCAACAGAATTTGAGCCCCTTGAGGGCAGAGACTTTTTCATTCCATTTCTCTCTGTATCCACAGTTCCCATCACTGGGTAACCCAATGAATCCTGCCTCTAATTCTTACTACCTGTGTGATAATGGGTAGGTCATTCGACCTCTATAAACTTCAGAAAACTTCCCTAGGGCTTATCTAAGTTCTCCTTCTACTTGTCTGATTGCCCTATCTAGGTCTCCAACAAATTGGATTATGATCTTATACTTGGATAGACCCTCTGGGTTCTGTCCTGGTTCTTTTTCTTTCTTTTTAATTTACTTTTTCCCCTCCTTTCTTGGTTTTATCTAGTTCTTTTCTATTTCTGTACTCTCTTTTCATAATCCTATTCATTTCTATATACATGACTCCCAGGTCCATATATCCAGCCCTAGTCTCCTGAATTTTAGTCCCTCATTGACAATTATCTATTATGATATTTTAAGCTGGAGGTCCTATGTATATCCAAAACTCAACATGTTCAAAACAGAACTCATTGTTTTCTACCCTCCAAATCCTCTCCTGTTTCTTCCCCCATTTTTGTTATTAAGAATCTGTCTAGTCAACCAATGCATTACATACAGTAGGCTCTTGGTAAATTCTTCTTGGATTGAAAACAACAAAGAAGTGGGAGAAGGGAGGAAATAAGCATTTATATAGTGTCTAACACATGCCAAATACTGGGCTGAGTGTTTTACAGATATCACAGCAAGGTAAGTCTGTGTCCTCCATTGGGAGATATTTTCAAGATTCCCAAATAAAGGCTTAGAATCCTACAAATTCATCAGCTTCATTGGGGAAGGTCCCTTTCAACCTCTTTCATCAATGAGGCTTTCTTGACAGGGAACAGCTATGGGTTGCAGTTTCCTTTTTTATTTTACAAAAAGGATTCACTAAGCAAATGAATTGCCGGGGACTTATCCAACCTCTTTAAGAAAACAGCCAATTACTGAGCATTTAGAAAGCATCTTATTCTTCATAATTCATAGGATCTCTTCATGGAACAACTCTTAAAGATCATTTAGTCCAACTTCTTCACTCTATAGAGGAGACAATTGTGGCCTAGCAGGATTTGACAGCTTTCCCAAGTTCAGATAGGTTCTAAGGAATAGTCACAATTGTATCCCAAGTTTCAAATATCAATTATTTCCTTCCTTACCTATTGGTTCACTGTCTTCACATTTTATTTATGTGTTAACCTAACCATCTAGACCTGCAATCTCAGGGTCATCTTAAACTCCTCACCTTCACTTACTCAACATATATGATCTGTGGCCACATCTTGTTTTTATACACATGGCATCTCTAGAATATGTTCCCTTCTGGCTACTTTCACAAACAGAACCTTAATTCAGGCCCTTATCCCATTTTGCCTAGATGATTGCAATTGCATTTTAATTGGTCTCCATGCAGCTTTTCTATTCCAATCCATACCCCACATAACTTAAAAAGTGAATTTCCCAAATAGTTGATCTAACCATGCCACATATCCTGCACCCTCCATTACCTGCTCAATGAGCTCCAAAATTTTATTTTATCCAAGATCAAATATAAAGTCCTTTGCGGGACATTTAAAGCTCTCCACAACATAGGCCCTTCCCACCTTTCCATATTTCTTACATTTTATTCTAAGACCCGGATATAAGGGCTTACTTGTAGTTCATTAACATGACACTTCAATTTCCATCTTGTGCCTTTGTATTCATTGTCCTTCACACGTGGAATGCTTTACCCCTTCATCTCTGACTTTAAGTTTCTGTGGCTTCTTTCAAGATTCTGCTCATTCTCCACCTATTCCTGGAAGCCTTTTCTCATTCATCCTAGCTGCTAAAGCTTTCTTCTTCAATATGCCCTCTTTATATTTTTATCTACCTAGTTTTTAAAATGTTCCCTTCCCTAATAGAATGTAAACTCCTTTCTTTGCACCCCTTTTGTTTTTCAGTTATTTTCAGTCGTATCTGACTCTTTGTGACCCCATTTGGGGTTTTCTTGGTAAAGACACTAGAATGATTTGCCATTTCCTTCTCTGGCTCATTTACAGATGAGGAAACTGAGGCAAACAGGGTTAAGTAACTTTGCCCAGGGTCACAGAGCTAGGAAGTATCTGGGGCCAGATTTGAACTCAGGAAGAGGAGTCTATCCACTGAGCCTCCTAGCTTCCCCAGCTTCCTAGTTCCTCGTTCATTTAAAGGATCTATATGTGGCGGTGCATTGTTAGCCTACATTGCAGTATCAAAAAGAAAGTGAGCCTGGAACACCAAATAGAAGGCTGTTAAAGAAAAACTTTATTCAATTTATAATTTTTTCAGGACCAGTCCTAGAGGGGGAAAAATCAAATGTACAACATAGTATAAAGGGCAGAATGATGGAGAAGGAGTAAGGAGATTTAGGTTCAAATCCTGGCTCAAACTCATTACCTGAGATCCCAAAGAAATCACTTGTGTCGTGTCACCTCTGAACCTCTATTTCCTCACCTGCAGAATGAGAGTAATAATATTTTTGTTATCTCTATCACAGAGCTGTGAGAAAAGTATTTCACAAGCCCTAAAGTGCTATGGCTACGTAAACTAGTATTTTTGTTTTATCATCATCATCATCAGTTTTGAATTGTTGAGTGATGCAGAATAACATCAGAAATCAGTAATGTCCAATGGTGGTTAAAAGGGTTTTTTTGGGGGGATGGTGCTGGTAGTGGATATTGGGAGTGGGATGAAGGGAAGGATGGAATAAGGATGGAAATCCAACCTTATGCCAAAATGACAAGCTAGATTTCTCTCAGTATCTACACTAATAGAATTGGGAAGGTGGCTCATTCAGAAACCGTATCTCTGTTCAGAACACAAATCCGTACATCACACATTTGATACACCTAACATCTGGAAGTTTTCAACAGCAAATTGAGAAAGTTATTTTTAGCCGAGTCACTCTGTTCTTCTGTCATGACTTAGGCAGAAATTCCTGGACTTGGGGGTGGGAAGGAGCCAGCTTGTCAGCCTGTTGCACAACTGTAAAAAAAAAAATCCTCTAAGGTCATTTGCCGAGTCCTCTGGCAATCCCATAAATGCTTGGGTTCCTAGATGACTAGTCCTCAGGCTAGATGAGTACCAGGCCATCCCTTTTCAAAGGCAGCAGATTGGGTTGATGACATCACCTTGTCCACTTTGTGTAAGGGTAGAGGCTGAGACATCTGTGCACATGATTTATCAGATTGAGTGAAAACACAATAGAGGCTTTTTGCATATACCAGAGCCATGACTTAATGGATCCTTTCATAGGGATATTAAAACAGCTGAGAAGTGGCCAAATCCTTAAGATCACGTTGTCTTTTGTCTGTAGTGAAGTGAGAAATTTGCTTGGCCATTCCCATAGACAGCAGTGTTTGATGTCCATTGGCCATATTCTGAAGCATTAAGTATTTGAGAAATAAGAATTCCAAATACATTTCTTGACCTAACTTTGTTAGAAATTCTGAGTAACATACAGAATCATGTAAATATGCAGACTTTTTTTTCCCCCTTCCTTGGCTTGGTTTCAGGATTATGGGAAAGGTCTCCTTATTTAAAAAACCATTTCCCACCCCACTAGCTGATAGATGAAATACTAAAGTAGGAAGTTAATTACTTTAGCTTAAGGTTTTTGTTTTTTGTCCCAAGTAAAATTCAAAATCCCCTAGGAAGCTTCATCAGTCTTTTGTTGTTCAATATGAGTGAGTTACAGATCCTTTTTGAGAGAAATTTTATCTTGAAGGAGGAATAGGTAAACATTAGAAACCTGACAGAAGAAGGAGAGCATATCCCTGATATGGGAAAAGGAAACTGTTCCTCCTCTTTCTCTCCTGGTACTTGAGGGTTCTTATCACCCTTTGTCTGGGTGATTTAATAATTGGTCTACCTACTTTCACTTTTTTCCCTTCTAATTCATCTCCTATATGCCTGCCAGAGGAATCTCCTTAAACTACTACTTTGGGCATTGCCCTTGGTTAAAGAAGAAAATACAAGCCTTGAAAGGTATAGTTGAGGAGGAAGTATCTTGCAGGCCTTGGAAATAGCTTGAATGAGTTCATACAAGCAAGGGCAGGGAGACCGGAGCATAGGATGTTGGATTGTGGAAGGCCTTAAATGCAGGTCAAGTAAAAAAAAAAATTAAAAGCTTAAGATGTGCCAGGCACAGTGTTAAGCATTGAAGCTACAAAGAAAAGCAAAACCAGTCCCTCCCCTGGAGGGCCTCACAATTTAATGAGGGCAGACAGCATGCAAACAGATATGTACAGAGAAGCTATAGATAGGATAAATGGGAAATAATTTCAAAGTGAAGGCACTGGCATTAAGAAGGACCAGGAAAGTCTCCATGTAGAAGATAGGATTTTAAATGAGACTTGAGAGAAGCCAGGAGGCAGAGATGAGGAGGGAGAGCCTTCAGACCGGAGTCAGCCAGAGAAAATGCCTGGAGGTGATAGATGGACTATTATGTGAGAGGAACAGGAAGGAGCCCATGTCACTGAAGTGTAACATATATGGAGAGAAATAAGGTGTTAAGAAAACTGAAAAAGTAGGAAAGGGCCAGGTTATTAAGGGCTTTAAAAGCCAAATAGAAGATTTTATATTTGACCACAGAGCTATTTTATCCCGGAGGTCTGGCTTTCAAGCCCTTTACAATCTGTTCCCAACTTGCTCTTCTGGCCACATTTACTCTGCCAGTCTACTAATTTCCTGAATTCACCTTGTGTTTTTTTTTTTTTTTTGTCTCAAGGTGCTTATATTGTTCCCTTCCTCACTTCTGCCTTTCAGAATGCTACCTTCTACTCCTTTGCTTTTAGAGGAAGCCTTCATTTCCATCAGTCAGCCAGTCAACAAGGATCTGCTATAGAGGCAGTGTCCTATTGTGGAAAGACCACAGGGAAAGAAGTCAAGGTTTGCATTTTATTACCACAACTGGAATTATATCTCTGCCTCTTACAAAGACAACCAAGATCCTGGTTGAAAACAATTGGTTCATGACAGAAGAAAGGAGTAAATTGGATTAATTCAGGCCAGATTGATTTTGTTTTTGTAATTGCCACTTTCCGTTAATTTAGTTAGTCAATAAACATTCATTAAGCTTCTGTTATTTGCCAGGTATTGTGCTAAGGATTGAGGATACAAAGAAAGGCAAAAAACAGTCCAGGCTCTCAAGGAGATCACAGTCTAATGAGGGGGAGGCAACATGTAAACACTAAGCACAAATGAGATATCTACAGCATAAATTAGAGATAACTGACAGGCCAAAGGCATTACCGTTAAGGGGGATCAGAGAAGGATTCCTGTAGAAAGTAGAATTTCATCCAGGATTTGAAAGAAGTCAGAAGCTGCAGCTAAGGAAAGACAGCACTGTAGGCTTTAGGGACAAGCCAGTGAAAATGTCCTAAGTCTCCTCCTTTGAAGGTAATAAAATAAAGTTCACATCTGCAAAGATTTAGCAGTTTACAAAGCACTTTGCGTGCTTTCTTTTCTTCTGACTCTCACGACAACCCTGCATGAAAGGTGCAACTATTTAAAATCCCATTTTAGAGTGAAAACTGAGGCCCAAACAAGTTGTGACTTGACCGAAGTCACACTAGTGTCTGAGGTGGGATTTGAATCTAGTTCTTTATGACTCCATGTTCAGCATAGTCTACAATGCTCCTCTTTCATGAGAGTGGGAAATACTTTGAGTGTCTCAAGGTGTGATTTGGAGACAGGTGGAGAAATGATGTTCACAACCAAATGAGATAACTTCAGATAGCTTACTTCCCTTCTGCTGCCAAGACACAGCCAGCGTCTTGGGAAATTTCTGAGATAACACAAAGATGCTTGGAACAGGAGAAAAAAAGGTGTATTACTACTATCCTGAAGAGATCAAGACAGAGAAATGATCCATCACAAAAGGTGACCATCAAAAGGATAGGGGAGGATACTCATTGAGAAAAGTACATGGGATAGGTGCAAGATGGTAGAATGGAAAGAGTCTTGGACTTGGAATCAAGATAGACCTGAATTTGAATCCCAAATTTATCAACCTCATTATTCACCCAAGTAAATTGACCCAATTTGCTCCTTTTATTTCATTCATTAGGTATGGGATTTTGCACAAGTCTCTTAAACTCTCTGAGTCTCAGTTTCCTTTTCTGAGGAAGGAGGCTGATTATATTTGTACTACCTACTATAGCTGGCAACTGAATACAGGGCTCTGTAAACATTAAGCACTGTGGAAACAAGAGTCAGTCAACGACCAAACATTTATTAAGCATAAGCCTCAGGTACTATGCTAAGTGGTGGGGTCATTGTGTTTCTCCTTTGTTCTTGAAGAGGACCATGACATCAGGGAATGATGACATGACTTGGCAGTTGACTTTGATTTGAGTGAGGGAGGACTGTGCAAGGTCACCAGCCTCACTTTCTCCTCCAGAGCCAGCTGGGTCCAATGGCCTGCTGGGGTATAAAGAGAAGCAAACAGAGTCCCTGCTCTTTAGGGAGCTTGCATTCTAATGGAAGAGACAAAATATAAATAACAAGGTGCTTACAAGATGCATACAAAATAGATGGAATTTACTCTGAGGGGAAGGCATTAGTCATAGCTTGGAGGGCTTGGAAAGGCCTCCTGCAGAGATGTGATCTAAGCTGAGTCTTGGTGAGGGGAAGAGCATTCCAGGCATGGGGGACAGGTATTGTGAAGCCAAAGGGACAGGAGATAGAGTCTGTATAAGAGGAGAAAGAATTGAGTTAAGTCTAACAGGACCACAATGTGCAGAGAACAAAGCATAAAAAAGTGGAAAAGTAGGAAGGGACCAGGGTATTTAAATGTTAAATCAAGTACTTTTTATTAGATCTTGAATACAATAGGATGACACTGGAATTTATTAAAAGAAGGGGTGTTGGAACAGGATCGATATCTATCAGAGTCCCTCCCCTAATCCACAAATAGGTAGGACTAGTTTTCCTTTTTTCTGCTTAAAAGACAAGGGGACTATATACAAGCCTTGACTAACCCAAAGGTCTAAGGCTCTATCTATATTTTTGTTGATGTAGCTTCCTGTTGGCCTCAGACCATGTTGATGTGGTTTCCTGGCCACCTAAGGGCACCAAAAGGCCCTCTTGGCATAATCTCAGACTTGAGAGGAGGCACCCCCTACCCTGATGATCTGATAAGTTTTTATTCTATTATATATTTTTCTAATTACATGAAGATAGTTTTGAACATTCATTTCTGTAAAATTTTGAGTTACAGATTTTTCTCTTTGCCTCCTCCCCCCACCTCCAAGACAGCAAGCAATCTGATATAGGTTATACATGTACAATCATGTAAAACATATTTCCACATTAGTCATGTTGCGAAAGAAGAATCAGAACAGAAGGGGAAAACCATGAGAAAGAAAAAAAGTGAATGTAGTATGCTTCAATCTGCATTCAGACTCCAAAGTTTTTTCTCTGGTTGTGGCTAGCATTTTCTATCAGATGAGTTTTAGTATAGAGGTTATAGGAAGCCTGTCCACTGAGCCGAGTGCTTTATCCCTGTGGAGTATCCTTCCTATGCTATTGCTAAATAAATGTCCTTTTGCTAATTTTTGAATGACCTACACCTGTCTCATTTCATTCCAATATTGGATCTGAATTACCAGGGGACCAATCAGAGGTAGCTGGTGACCACAACAGGTGAGAGGGACAAAACTATGCTTCAGGAAATTCACTTTGCCATGATATGTGGGAGTAGGGAGAGGCTGGAGGCAGGGAGAGTAGTTAGGAAGCCATTTAATTAATCTAGGCAGTATGTCATGAGGCCCTGAACTAGGGTGACTATATGAGTGGAGAGAAGGGTATATGACAGATGATGTGGAGATAGAAATGACAAAGTTTGGCAACTGATTAGATATGTGGAGTAACAGTGAGAATTCAAGCATGATGCCAAAGTTGAGAACTTGGTTTACTAGACTGATGGTGGTAGTCTCAACATTTATGTAGAACAAAGTGAGCAGAACTAGGAATGCACTTTATATGATGACGATAATATTAAAAAAAAAACTTTGAAAGAATTTTAGAACTCTGATCAACTTGATGATAAACCACAAGAATGAAAACAAAATACTTACCTTCTGACAGAAAGCTAATGAACTTAAAATGCAGAAAGAGATATATTTTTAGACATACCTAATGTGGGAATTTGTTTTGCTCAACTTTGTAGCTATATTGAGAGATTCTTTAAAATTTTGCATAATTGGGTGGTAGTGGGAGGGATAAATTAATAAAAATTGTATACTAGTTATTTTAATTAAAAAGACTAATAAAAATAGCAAACTTTGGACAACATATTGAGTTTGAGATGCCTATGGGTTATCTAGTTTTAAATGTACAATAGGAAGTTGGTGATGTGGGATTGGAAGATAGAACCAAAGTTGTGTTCTTGGATATCTGGGTTTTCTTAGTAGCAATAGTCAATAAGCATTTATGAAGCACCTACCATGTGCCAAGTACTGTACTAAATTCTGGAAATACAAACAAAAGACAAAAGACAGCTAAAAAGGCAAAAGACAATTTCTATCCTCAAGGAGCTCATGATCTAATAGGGAAATTTGTAAGAGAGGAAAGTTTTTGGGAAAATATAATGCATATTGTTTTGGCTATGCTGGATTTAGATACATATGGCACATGTATGTCCAAAAGGCATCGTAACCCAGGAGAGAAATTAGGGCTGGGTATGTAGAAATGGGAATAATTTCTAAACAGATGGTTGTTGAATCCATTGGATCTGATGAGACCACCAAACAAGATGGGAGAAAAGAAGAAGACCCGTGCAGCCTTGGGGACACTGACGGCTAACAGACACAACATCAATGAAGAACCAGTAAAAGAGATTGAAGAGCAGTCAGCCAGGTAAGAGGAGAAGCAGGAGAGAGTAGTGTAACAAAGAGGTAGAATGGACTCTCCGTTCTATATAGTGTAAAGGAGAAGGAAATGACCCATAGTGCCAAATACTGCAAAGAGGACAAGAAGGATGAGGATTGATTAGATTTGTCAATGAAGAGATCATTGATAACTTTGGAGAGAACAGTTTTGATTGAATGGTGAGTTGTTACTAGGATCTTGGCATACATTGCTTCCATTAAGCCAACCTACTGTCATTCCCCTGCTTCACATCACGTGATATGACCACACATTGGGCTTCTATAGTCTTGTAAAGCTAGCAGCTTTTATATGAACTTGGGAAATCCCTTTAACATTCTTCTTCTGAAATCCACATGAAAGACACTAACTTTACAGGATTACAGAAGCCCAATGTGTGGTCATACCTCATTTTTTTCTCCCCCTCAGGATGGCCTCCTAGAAGAGGATATTAAATAGAAGCAGAATAGTGGAGAAAGAACACTGCATTTAAAGTCAAATGCTGTGATACAATGGAAAGAATACTGATCATGAAGTCAGTTATTGTTTAGTTGTTTTCAGTCATGTCTGACTCTTTGTGACTCCATTTGGGGTTTTCTTGGCAAAGGTACTAGAGTGGCCTGCTATTTCCTTCTCCAGCTCATTTTAGATAAAGAAACAGAGGTAAGCAAAATTAAGTGGCTTGCCCAGGGTCATCCAGCTAGTAAGTGTCTGAGGCCAGGTTTGAACTTAGGAAGATGAGTCTTCCTGACTCTGGGACTGACACTCCATCCACTGTGCCACCTAGCTGCCCATGGAGGCAGACTACCTGGGTTCAAATCTTGCTTCTGATGCTCATACCTATATGACCTTAGACAAACACATACTCTGAGCTCCCTTATCACTAAAAATGAGGTTGTTAGGTTAGAAGATGTCTAAGGTCCTTTTCTACTCCAAATCCTAGGATCTTATTTCTCTAGTCAGTATTTGAGAACATTGTGTTATACATCTGGGATGATTCATCTGTAGGGGGATGTCCCTTCTCTTAATAAAATCAGAACCAGTGAAAGAATCCTAAAGATTCAGGTTTCATATAAGATTCTCACAGCACACATGAAATGCAGAGGATCCTACTCAAGGGAATGTGCCCATATGCTCAAAATGTCTCTATCCTTAATTGATAGGCCATGTTGGGAAGACCTACCAGGAGAATGCCTCACTAAGGGGCGAATCTTTACTGACGGAGTTGTCCCTCACACTGGCCACGTTGATTATTAGAGGTTTCTTTTCCTCATAGCTGTTACTCTCCTGGGGCTGAAGTGTGCAAGCAAGCTCACCGAATTCTAGGGCTTATGGCTGGAAAGGATCTTGGTGATCATCTGGAAATGACAAGCAACTTTCTACTTAATGGAGTTTGAGCAGGATGTTTGGAGGCCCTTGTGAGGTATTTTAGTGGGAACCTTACCACTAAGCTAATGTTTTTCTGATGTCCCTAAAGTATGGAAAATTCTGGCTCCTTTTTCCCTGTTAGCTATGGATTGTCCTTAAAATAGAAACACTTGGGTTGGGGAAAGAAACTCAGTGGGCAAAGCACTCTCAGATGCCCTAAGTGAGACAGAAAAGACAGAGGATAAAGTAGAGATTCTCCCTTGGGCTAAAATACCATGGGGAGACAGTCTTTCTTTACCTCATATCTGTGTTGCACACTCTTTGCCCTTAGTGTCTGGCTTTATGCTTAATGCTTTTGACTCTCACTATTCACTGGATCATTCTCTGGTTTGTCTTGGTCAATTTAAACTCTATTCCATCCTTTAGAGGCAAAAGCAAGACCCTTCCTGATTTGATATCATCGACAGAGCTACCCTTTGACAATTGTCTCAAAGATGTGCAAATGCTCACACTGAATAGAGCATGGATGAAATTTCAGTAAGGCAGATTTGTGTAACTTGTTGGACAGCCTCAACATCTGCAGATGGTTAGCTCCGAAAGGAGACCATCACCCACCCAAATAAATCTAAGACGTCGGAGGGTGCAAGGAACCAAAACAAAGAACAGGGCAAAGGGCTATAAACTTCAAAGGAGTGACTGGGGACTTAGACATGTGAGGTTGAAGAAATAAATGCAGAATTCCTGGTATGATGCCGGCTAATAAAAGTGAAGAAAGGCTCCCTTGGCGTGGGATGATGAGGAAGACAGAGGATATCCTAAGTCTTTTCTTTCCCCTCATACCTTTGCTTATTCCAAGCTTATCCAGACCCTAGGATTATGGGGGGAAACCCTATTATGGATTTAGACCAAATTTCAGATGGTATAAGGGACAAAACACTGGACTTCTAGTCATAAGGTCTATATTTGAATTCTGTTAATGTTAATAGCTATATTACCTTCAGACATTCACTTCTTCTGTGCCTCAGTTTCCTCATTTATAAGATGATCCATCTCCAAGCTCTCTTCCAACTCTAACTCTTATGGTCATATGACCATATGACCATTCATATGACTAGTCATATGACCATATGAGAGGTCATATGACCATGTGACAAGTCATATGACCTGTCAAATCTAGGTATATCCAAAAGGAATCCTTGAACCTTGAAGACGGTCTTGAACTCATCTCTGTTTCCCCTTCTAATCTTCCCCTACCAACTCCAGAGGCATGGAGGATGATTAGGAGTTAGATCAGATGTCCTGGAGCTACTCTGGACTTCAATGAGTTCTTCAATCCTTGGCAAACCTTTAGCATGAAGACCCTTATCTGTCCCCAGTATGACCTCCTTTAGAGCCCATAAAATATATCACCTTTGTTTTTCTGTTCCTGTTCTGAATTTTTCTCCCAGAAGGCGGGAAGAGAGTGTTGTGCTCAGCCCTGGTCAACACATTTTAGTAACGACATTAACAAAATGGGAGTCTGACCAGAAATAGAATACAAATATGATAAAAGGAAGCAAGATATGTCCATTAATCACTTGAAGGAATGGGATATTTACTGTGGGGAAGAGAAGATTTGGGAGAGAGGGGGAACATAATAGCTACCTGCAGGTATCTGTCAACCAGCCAATCTGGAAACAAGCCTTTATTACATTTCTATTATATGTGAGGTTACAAAACCCCAAAATTAGTCAAGTGTAAAAGGATTAAAACTTAGAATTGGATATTTCAGGAAGTGGTAAGTTTCTCATCTTTGGAGTTCTTCAAGTAGAAACTGGATTTCGAAGGATAGATTCATGTATGGGTTGGAGCTCAAGAAATTTTTTTTAATCACCAGCCAGATAGGGGGCTAGTAACCTCTAATTCCCCTTCTGAGTAGCCCTGGTGTTTGACCATGTGAATCCATTCAAAGGAATTGGCATTCTTGGCCTATATTCCTAGCTTATGGATGACTTATGAATGCAACCCTTTCTTCTAAGAAAGTGAGCTTTTGATTTTTATTTACCAAGAAGTTTATTGTCTACCACTGTCTGCCAGGTTGTAAATCTTGAAGCTGATTATGTCCTGACAAACTTATAACAGGAGCCAAGGCCTGGGGCTTGTATGCTAGCTAGTTAGTTGCTATTTCTTAATAAGTTTTTTATTTCCTTGTTAAAAAAAAAGAGAGATCTCGCCCCCCACCCCTCCCAAGAGATTTTGGACAAAGTTATATTACCTCTAAGGTTAAGCCCTTACCAAACTGGGGGAGGCAGTCAGTTCTCTGAATAGATGACTTCCAAGGATGTGGAAAAGCCTCATAGTATGATCTCATGGTTATCAGCCACAAGGCAATCCTTTCCTTACTCAGCTCATTCCCTCCCACAATTCTCGTGGGGAGGTCACAGCTGTATATTTGTCCAGTGTGTCTGTGTATGAGATGTGAGGAAGGCTAGAATGTAGTGCAATAAGATGGACATCCTGTCTGGACAATGAGACTGCTTGGGATCCCCGAGGACCAGTGCATGAACACCATTAAGAAATCCCATGTTTCCGAGGGAAACAGAGGAGAGTGATAGAATTCCAGTATAGTGCTCAGAGACTCCTGGAGGGAGTGAGTCAGAAACTCCAGAGCCTGTTGCCCAGAGCTGTCTTTTTCAGGCAGTCATACACAGACTTTCCATGTCTGCAGTTGCCTGTGCCCTTGTTGTGGTTATTACCAGGCATTCTTGGTGTGTGAACTTGCTGATCCTCACAGATTAGTGCAAGGAAAAGTGAACTGAGCTTGGGGGCCTAAGAAAAGCAAACCATTTCTGTCAGGGCTGGAGCAGACCCCATTCAGCTTTGGGGGGCCGAACCTTTGTGACCTCTGCCGATGCCATTGGATGTGATTAATACATATTCTCATTGTGGTACCTGTTTAATCTATATATTGATGATCTGAACAGCTGCTTGACTGGCTCAGAAGATGATTTTCCCCAAAGGAGTCATGGAGATGCCAACATATTTCTCTCCTCTGCCATTTTTCATATGAATTTCAATGAATATATGTCTTTCACGCATAGGCCAAACTGTGATTTCACTTAGGTCAGTGAATGGTGAAACAAGCATTTTCATTGAAAATATTTTGTTCATGATAACTAGCAAACTGGAAGGACTTAGAAGGAAAGAAATACCTTAGAAGTTAGATGGAGCAAAATGTGATGAAGCTTAGGGTTTATTTTCAGTTACTCTGAACTTTCTGGATTTCAAATTTCTATTTATTATAACAGGCAATGTGGTGCATTGGAAAGAACACTGGATTTGGAGTCAGGCAAACTGGCTTCACATTCCATCTCTCCATTTATTATCTCTGTGGCCTTTGGAGATTTTCTAAGCCTTTCTGGGCCTCAGTTTCTTCATTTCCAGAATGGCACCATTGGACTTAGATGGACTCTGAGATCTTTTTCATACTCTAAATTTTTCAATCCTAAGGGACTTAAAAGTCGGAAGGTCTAAAATCTATGAGATATAGGATTTACTCTTAGTTATTCTGGACTCTATGGATTTGTGTTTCCTATGTATTGTATTAGAGAGGTATCTTGGTATAATAGGTTAAAAAACTGTCCTTAGAATCAGGGAGGCCAGAGTTCAAGCCTGGCCCCTTCCACACACTGGTGATATGATCCTGGGCAAGACTCTTAATGTTTCAGTGCCCCAGGCAACTCTGATAATTTACATTGTAGAGAAGGTATTTATCTATATTGACAGAGGGAGCTTCCTTTCTGTGAATTCCCTATACCAATGACATATGTGCACATCTCTTTTTTTGTGTGTGTGCCAGACCTGTGATTTTATTTACACACACACACACACACACACACAAATATATACATATGTGTGTGTGTATCTTTATCTCTCATACACATACATGAACATACACAATTATATGTATATATGTGTGTATCTATATATAGAGTACTGTTCTTGAGCTATGAAGGTGATAGGGTTCTTACTAGGGTATTTACTTTTACTTTTTTTTCCAATAGTGGTGACAGGGTTCCCTTAATCATCGACATCCTCCTTCCATATCCCCTCTTGTTAGCAGTGGTGCATATTCATAATTTAGAATTAAAAGTGCAATATGGGAGAAAATAAATCCCTATTAGTTTATCCTTCCAAGGACTGGGCAGATAGGTGGTGCAGTGAGTAGAGTACCAGACCCGAAGTCAGGGAGACCTGAGTTCAAATCTGGCCTCAGACACTTACAAACAAGTCAACCCAGTTTGCCTCAGTTTCCTCATATATAGAATGAGCTGGAGAAGGGAAGGGCAAACTGTTCCACTATCTTTGCCAAGAAAACCCCAAATGGGGTCACACAGAGTGAGACACAACTGAACAACAACAATCTAAGGATTACCATAGCACTTATTTGAAGGAGAATCCCTGTAGGGTATACAGGGGAAAAAACCAAAAAATTGGAATTGGAGTTAGAATCCCTGGATTCTAATCTAATTCTAATTCAAATTTAATCAGAAGACCTTGGGTAAGTCACTTAAATTCTCAGTCTTAGTTTCCTCATTTGTAAAGGAGGGATAATATTATGCTGTTTGTCTTACAGGATGGATATAAATAAATATTATATAAAATCTACTTTTGGGGCAGAGCCAAGATGGGTAATTAGAAGGCAGGGATACTTGCCTGAGCTCTTTCAAATTCCCCTCCAAACAACTTTAAAATAATACCTCAAAATAAGTTCTGGATTAAATTAACCAAAAGGACAGAGTGAAACAATTTTCTAGCTCAAGATAGTTTAGAAGATTGTCAGGAAATGTCTGTTTCACTGTGGTGAGAGTGGAGCATAGTCCAGTGAAGGCTGAGACAGCATATGCTAAGAGTGGAACCACTGATAACAGGCTTCGGGGGTGACTGAATTGGTGGCAGCAGGTTCAAGAGCTCTCAACCCACAGATGGTAAGGAAGTTGAACAACTGGTTAGACAGAGATTACAGGGGACTCTTTGCTAGCACTGGTGCAGGGCTCTGTTGCATTTCCCATACAAGGTTCTGGATCCCAGGCCCAAGGCAATGAAGAGCACTACCACACTAGACCCTGGGGTTACAGTGGAGTCAGGACCCTGATCACAGTACCAGGGGGGAAAAAGAGTGTTTGTGGTTTCTCATAGATCAGAGTACAGGCAAGAGAGCAGTGACCACATTTCTCCTTGGATCATATCACCTTGGAAGAACTGAAAACTTACAGATGCCACCCCCACCCACCCACCCAGAACTAGCTCTGAAAATAGCAGCATAAAAAACCTGAAGCTCCTTCCATCCTGGGAGCAGAACCCAACTTTAAAATAAAGTTAAAAGTCAAGAAATAGGCTGGAAAAATAAGCCCACAACAAAAAAAGAACCTGATCATACAGTTATTATGGTGATAGGGAAGATCAAAACAAACTTTTAAGAAGACAACAAAGTCAACATTATATCTAAAGCCTCAAAAAAAATGTGCATTGGTCTCAGGGCCAAAAAGAATTTCTGAAAGAGCTCAAAAAGTATATTACAAATAAAAAAATAGAAGTAGAAGAAAAATTGGGGAAAGGAAAGCGAGTGATGCAAGAAAATCATGAAAAAGGAGTCAACAGCTTGGTAAAGGAGGCACAAAAAATACTGAAGAAAATAATACCTTAAAAAAACCAGAATAGGCCAAATGGTAAAAGAGGCACAAAAGTCCACAGAAGAGAAGAACTCCTTAAAAAGCAGAATTGGCCAAATGGAAAAAGATATACAAAACTTCATTGAAGAAAAGAACTGCTTGAACAGTAGAATTGGCCAAGTGGAAAAGGTGGTACAAAAGCTCAGTGAAGGAAATAATTCCTTAACAATTAGAATTGGGTAAGTGAAAGGTAATGGCTCCATGAAATCTCAAGATTCAATAAAAAAAAAATGAAACAATAGAAGAAAATGTGAAATATCTCATAGGAAAAACAACTGACCTGGCAAAACAGATCCAGGGGAGATCATTTAAGAATTATTGGACTAGGTCAAAGTCATGATCAAAGGAAGAGCCTAGCCATCATATATAAGAAATTATTAAGGAAAACTGCCCTGATATTCTAGAACTAGAGAGTAAAATAGAAATGGAAAGAATCTACCAATCACCTCCTGAAGGAGATCCCCAAATGAAAATTCCCAGGAATATTATAGCCAAATTCTGGAGCTCCCAGTTTAAGGAGAAAATATTTTAAGTAGCCAGAAAGAAGCCACTCAAGTGTTGTGGAAGCACAGTTGCAATAACCTAAGATTTATCATTTTCCACCTTAAAGGATCAGAAGGCTCACAATGTGATATTCCGGAGGTCAAAGGAGCTAGAATTACAACCAAGAGTCACCTACCTAGCAAAACTGAGTATGATCTTTTGGGGGGAAGTGAATATTCAATGAAATAGAGGACTTTCAAGCATTCCTGATGAAAAGACCAGAGCTAAATAGAAAACTTGACTTTCAAATACAAGACTCAAGAGAAACATAAAAAAGGTAAACAGGACAGAGAAATCATAAGGCATTTAATGAGGTTAAACTGTTTACATTCCTACATGGGAAGATGATACTTGTAACTCCTAAGAACTTTCTCATTATTAGAGCAGTTAGAAGGAGAATACGTAGAGGGCATGGGTATGAGTTGAATGTGATGAGACGATATATTAAAAAAATAAAATTAATAAAAGAGATGAGAAAGAGAAATGCACCAAGAGAAGGGGAAAGGGAAAAGTAGAATGGGGTAAATTATCTCATGTAAAAGAGACACAAAAGAGCTTTTATAGTAGATGGGAAGATGGGGGATGTGGGGACAGAGAGCACTTGAACCTTACTCTCATTGAAACTGGCTCAAAGAAGGCATGACATCCACATTCAGTTGAGTATAGAAATCTATCTTACCCTATAGGGAAACAGGAGGGGAAGGTGATAAGAGAAGGGTGGACTGGCTTATAGCTGGGAGGGCAGATTGAGGGAAGTGGTAGTCAGATGCAAAACACTTTTAAGTAGGGAGAGGGTCAAAGGACAGAGAGAGTAGAATAAACAGGGCTGGAAATAGGATGGAGGGAAATACACAGTCAGTAATCATAACTGTGGAAAAAGTTTTACAGTAAGTTTCTCTGATAAATGCCCCATTTCTTATATAGAGAGAACTGAGTTAAATTTATAAAGACAAGAGCCATTTCCCAATTGACAAATGGTCAAAGGATGTGGACAGGAATTTTTCAGATGAGTAATCAAAGCTATCTATAGTCACCTGAAAAAATACTCTAAATCATTATTGATTGGGGCAGCTAGGTGCCACAGTGGATACAGCGCCAGCCTTGGAGTCAGGAGGACCTGAGTTCAAATCCAGCTGCAGACCCTTGATACTTACTAGCTGTGCGACCCTGGGCAAGTCACTTAACCTTGATTGCCTAGAATAAATAAATCAGTATTGATTAAAGAAATGCATTTTGAAACAACTTTGAGTTACCACCCCACATCTATCAGATTTACTAATATGACAGAAAAGGAAAAAGATAAATTTTGGCAGGAATGTTGAAAAATTGGGACACTAATCCACTCTTGGTGGAGTTGTGAACTGATTTAACCATTCTGGAGAACAATGTGGAAATATGAGCAAAGGGCTATATAAAACCATGCATACTCTATGACCCAGTAATACTACTACTAGGTCTATATTCACAAAAGATTAAAATAATAAAGCTGGGGGGAAGGACCTATATGTATACAAATATTTATAGTAGCTCTTTTAGTGGTGGCAAAGAATTGGAAATTGAGGGGATTCCTACCAATTGGGGAATGGCTAAATGAATATATGATTGTGATTGGATTGTGCTATAAGAAATGAGGAGGAGAATGATTTCAGACAAACCTGGAAGGACTTACATGAAATAATGCAAGTGAAGTAAGTAGAACCAGGAGAACACTGTATATAGTAACAGCAATACTGTATTGCAGCTATGAATGACTTAGCTATTCTTAGCAATATAATGATCCATGACAATTCCAAAGGACTTATGATGAAAAATGCTATCTATCTCCAGAGAAAGAACTGATGGAGTCTGAATACAGATCAACACATACTTTTTAAAAATTTTATTTTTCTCATGTTTTTTTTTTTTCCTGTGGGGGAGTCTGGTTGATGTTTTCTTTCTCAACATGACTAATACGGAAATATGTTTTGCATGACTACACATGTATAACCTATATCAAATTGTTTATTTTCTCAATGGGGGGGTGGGGTAGGGAGAGAATTTGGATCTCAAGGTTAAAAAAAAAAGAAATGTTAAAAATTGTTTTTACTTATAATTGGAAAAAATGCTATAAAAATAAACTATTGTTATCTGAGTGAAAAGGATCAACCTTTAGGACAGGCCTGGATTTATCCCTATTCTGCTCCTCACCTGAATTGCCCATTCTCCCCACCCCTAGGACATCATTTGTAAAGAGGATAATCAAGGATTGGATTAAATGTTCTTCTGACACTTTTCATTCCTTCTCAAGCATCTCATGGCTCCCCATTTTCCTTACCCCTCCCAGCTGAGAACCTTGCCTCATATAGAAAACAATGAAGCTATTTGCCATTAGCTCCCTCTTCTCCCTTCTTCCTCATCTGATATCATTTACATGCCTTCTGCCATTACCTCCTTTGTTCTTGTCTCACATGAAATGGCCTTACTTTGCCAAGGTTAATTCCTCTACCTGTCCAAGTGATCCCATTCCATCCCATCTCCTCCCGTAGATTGCCTCTTCTGTCATTCCCACTCTATTAACTATTTTAAATGTCTCTCTCTACTGCACCCTTTCCTATTGCCTATTTCCATGCCCGTATCTCCCCATCCTCAAAAAACTTCCTATCTGATCCTTCTATCCCTGCTAATTATAGTAACTCTCCTTTATGGCTAAACTGGAAAGCCTGCAATTGGTGCTTTAACTTTCTCTCCTTTCACTCTCTTCTTAACCCCTTACAATCTGGCTTTTGACCTCACTCTTCTGCCAAAACTACTCTCTTAAAAGCTAACAAAGATCTCTTAATTGCCAAATCTAATGGCCTTCTCTCAACCCTAATTCTCATTGATCTTTCTGTAGTTTTTGACACTTTTGATCACACTCTACTCCTTTGTACTATCTAGGTTTTTGTGACATTACACTCTCCTGATTGTCCTACCTACCTGACTGTTCCTTCTCATTCTCCTTTCCTGGATCTTCATCAAGATCAAACCCTTTAACCTTAGGTGTCCCATACAGCTGTGTCCTGGGTTCTCTTCTCTTTATAGACTTTCTCATTTGGTGATCTCATCAGCTCTCATGTATTTAATTACCCTTTCTAAGCTGATGACTCTCTAATCTACCTATCTAGCTCCAAACTTTATGTTGACCTTCAGTCTCATATCTCCAAATGTCTTTTTGACATCTTGAACTGTATGTTCAATAGACATCTTAAACTGTTTAAAACTGAACTCATTATATTTCCCCTTAAATATTATGCCCTTCTAAACTTTCCTATTACACTCAAGGGTACCACCATTCTCCAAGTCCTCCAGGTTTACCACATAGCTGTAATCCTTTACTCTTTACTAAATCTTAACCCCCCCCCCACCCTCTTATATTCAATCTATTGCCAAAGCCTGTTGATTTCATCTTTGCAATATCTCTTGAATGTCCCCCATTTTCTCCTCTGATACTCTGTAGTCTGAATTGGATTTGAGTAAGGGAAGGCTCTGCAAAGTAACCAGCCTCATTTTCTCCTCTGGAGTCATCTGGGTCAATGGCCAGATATATATCAGGGTGATTGCCACCATGATGATGAAGTATTTCTTAAGCATCTACTATGTGTCAGGCACTTTGCTAGGCACTGAGGATACAGAGAAAGACATTGCTTTCAAAAAGTTCATGATCTAATGGGGAATACAACAAATAACTACATACAAAGAAGCTACATACAGGATAAATAGGAAATAATTAATGGAAGGAATTAAGGGGGTTGAAAATGGGGTTTTAGTTGAGGCTTAAAGGGAACCAGTAGGTGAAGATGAGAGAGAATATTCCAGGCATGGAGGACAGTCAGAGAAAACGTCTGAAGCTGAGTTCATGAACCTTGTTCATGGAAGAGCAAGGAGGCCAATGTCGCTGAATCAAAGAGTATATAATAGGGAGGGAAATGTAAGAAAACTGGAAAGGTAGGAGTGGCCTAGGTTATGAAGGGCTCTGAACATCAAACAGGATTTTATATTTGATCTTGCAGGTGATAGGAAGCCACTGGAGTTGAATGAGATGAAGGCAACAATGTTGGGCCTGTGCTTTAGGAAGATCACATTGGTGACTGGGTAGATGATGACCTGGGCAGAAAGAGACTTGAGGCAAGTAACCAATCAGAAGTCTATTGCAATTGTCTGAGCATAAGGTGATGAATGCCTTCATCAAGGTGTTGATGGTGTAACAACAGATAAGGGGGAATATGAGAGATATTGTAAAGGTGGAATTGATAGGACCTAGCAACAGATTGGACATAGAGGGTGACATTTAGCCAGAACATTAAAGGGTGCTAGAGTTTTGAGAAGTGTAGATGAGGAAGAAAATTGTAGGGGAAGATAGGGGCAGCTTATGCTTTTCCCAAGGTCACACAGTATCCAAGTCTTGATTTTTAAACCTAGGTCTTTTCTGTTAGATTGTGAGCTCCTTGAGAGAAGATACTGTCTTTCATCTCTTTTTGTATCACTAGCACTTAGCATAGTGCCTGGCACAGAGTGGAGGCTTAATAAATGTTTTCTGATTGACAGAGCTAGGATTTAGAACTCAGCGCTCCTGATTCTCAATTCAGCAATTTGTCCATTACACTACATTTTCTTTTGTTTTGCTGAAAACAGCTATCTACCCTTCCCTTACTATCTATTGTCACTCATAATCCTTGTGTGGCATTGAGTGAGCTTTCCAATTTAATCAACTATCTAGGCCCAGGGTTTGCAAGGTGGGTTTGCCTTGAAATAATGAGCTAAGCCATCTAATAAATATAATATGCAATGATGGGTCACTAATTTCTGGTATTACTGATTCACCAGCTCCTTTGAATCACTGAGCTAGAGATGAAATTCTTTTATACTTACCCAAGATAAATTAGAAATAACCTAGCTGCCCTCGATAAGTTCAAATCATCAGGCTCAAATAAACCACATCCCAGAGTATGGAAAGAACTGGACAGATATGATTGCTGATCCACTGTCAGTGAGTTTTGAAACACTATGTAGAATAGGAAATATGCCATAGGACTGGAGAAGGGCAAATGTTCTGATTTTTTTAAAGGGAAATAAACGGTATCTGCAACCTATAAGTGAGTTTGACTTCAGCTTCTGGAAAGAATTTAGAATTTATTGTGAAATAAATGTGAAATGTGAAATTGTGAAATGTGAAATCTGGAAGGGAATGATAAAGTCTTATGAAGAATGAATTCCTTTTATGAAAAGGTTACTAGATTGGTAGGTTAGCAAAATTATGTTGATTTTGCTAACATCGTTGACTGAAATTTTAGTTAAACATTGAAACAATCTTTCATGCCAGTGACAAGATATGAATTTGACAGTGGTACCATTGGGCAGATTTAGAACTAGATGTATGACTAGACTCAATGTTTAATGGGCCAATGTCAACATGGTAGGTGGACTTCAGTGGAATGCCTAAATGAGTTGTCCTTTGTGCTCTATCATATCCATTTTAAATCAATCACTTGGATAAAGACATAAGTATAATGACATGCTTATAAAATTTGAAGGTGATGCAAAGTTGGAAAAGGTTTGCATATGTCAGAGTCAGGATCCAAAAAGGTTTTGAAAAACAATCGTTGGTCTGGATTTAGTAAGTTGGAAAATGATAGAGATAAATCTCAAGTTTTATACTAAGTTTCCAAGAATTAGTTGAAAAAAATATTAGGTGGAGGTGCCTAGCTAGTAGTTTCTCTGAAAAAGCTCTAGGGGTTTTTAGTTAACTCCAACTCTTAATTCTAATTCCTTTTCTCGGTTAGTTGTTTCCTGTTAATCTTGTATATCACTTGCTTTGTATATATTGTATGCTGTTTTCCCCATTAGATTGTTAGCTCTCTCAAGGGTAGGCACTTTCTTTTGTCTCTTTTCATATCCCCAGCACATAGTAGGCATTTAATAAATGTTTGCTGATTAATTGATTTAACTAGGGTGGTGACCTTGTAAGAGGAAAGGAAGAGATAGATGTGAGAGATGTTGTGGAAGTAGACATAGAAGTAGAAATAAGTCTTGGAAAATTACTTCATAATGGAGATTGTAAAGAAAGAGAGAAGAGTGAAAGAAGACTCTAAGGCTTCAAAACTGGGTAACTAGAAGAACAGCAATGACTTAAACAGAAACACAGGTAGGAGGAGGGAAAAATTTTGGTGAAAAAATAATGAGTTCTAGTTTTAGATGGTTTGATTTTAATATGCTTATGAGACATATAATTGATAATACAAAATAAGTAAGTGGTGATACAGAGCTGAAGCTTAGTAGAGAAACAAGTTAGACTTATAGTTCTAGGAGCTATTTCCTTGGATATGTACACATAAGAAAAGATGGAGGGAAAGGAGGGAGAGAGGAAGGAGAAGTAAAGGAGAGGGAGAAGGAGAAAGCCTGGGACAAAATCCTGAGATGTAGCCACACATCACTATGGGCCACAGATGATGAAACAGCAAAGGAGACTGAGAAGGGGAAACCAGAAAGGTAGGAGGACAACTAGGAGAGGTGATTGTCATGCAAACTAAGGGAGGAGAGAGTATCCAGGAGGAAGGATTGTTTAACAGTATCAGACCAAGATCAAGAAGAATGAATATGCAGAGAAAGCCACTGGATTTCACAAAGAAGAGATCCTGGGTAACTTTGGCATTTCAATGGAGTGCTGAGGTCAGAACCCAAATTGCAGGGTGTTGTGCAGTGAGTGAGAAGAGAGGAAGTGGAAGAAATCTGTGTATTCAGCTATTTTTGAACAAGAAAAGGAATAATGGCAACAAGTTCTATGCCTCCGGGGGTGGTAGGGTCAAGTACAGGGGTGTCTGGTACTTTTGTAAGCAACAGATTAGATGTGGAGAGACTGAGAATTAGAGAGAAAGACATTTGTGGAGGTAACATGCTACCAGTGATAGAAAGCAATGAGATTCTGGACATAAGAGGAAAGGCAGGTTAGGAGCCAGAAAAGAAAAGGTATGTTCTCTGATTGTAAACAATTTGCCATCCAGTCCAAGAAAGGATCATTGTGTGGTACTGGAAAAATCAGTTATTGCTAAGGAGACCCCTGAGAAAACCCCAGTTTGGATAATAAAGAATGGACTCAGACCTTTTGGCATTTAGCAAATGTCCCTGGGGCTCTGTGACTCCACCAAGGAATGTCAATAAGATTATCCCACTTAAGTATAACCTGTCAGAATCTTTTGATCTGTCAGGACCTTTGTTCCTGCCCCAACCCCCCCCCCCCCACCCTGTGACCTGGCCTGTAAATTCCAAGAGACAATTAACCTCTGTACCCTGTATTTTCTATACAAACTACTTCACCCCAATTCAGGGCCATTTTGATTTGGGTGAAACCCCGAATGGTCGCCAGCTAATAAATTCTCCATTTAAAACTTATGCTCTGTGGCGTATCTCACTCGCTTTTGGTATAACAATTGCAATCATGCAAAATAACATTAGGAATGATTTAAAAGAAACATTTGACTATAATATAATGCAAACCATCCTTTTGGACAGAGTAATGTAGTAAATGGTTTTGGGGGATGATTAGGGAAAATTCTGTGAAGGAAGTGAAAGACAAAATTATAAGAACCTGAGGGAATCTAGCAATGCTGATGTGCTGATGACACCAAGTCCAGTCTAAAGCATGGAATCAAAAAGATAGTTTTTGTATCCCTGGCATGGGGGTATTAGTCAATGTGGGTCTCAATTACATTTGTACTGTTAATTAGCCATGTGACTTCGGGTTTTCTCTCTCGGCTTCAGAATTCCCATCTGATCTGGTCTCTTCTGATTAAAACATTATGCATTTTGTGAGCTACCTTGATTACCAATGAACAGTTGTAGCAATATAGGATTAGCAACAACTAGATCCTACAAAGCAGCCAGTCTCCAATGAGTCATTTATGGAGAATGGACCACAGCAGTGTCTTCAAACAAATGTCATCACCAGCAGGGAGGGCAGAAGAAGGAAGCCTGTAGAGCTGAGAACCTCTCAGAAACCACTAGGGTAGACAGAACAATCTGGCAAAGAGGTATATAAGGAGGGATCTTTTTCAATTCAAAAATGCATATATTCTTTACTTTGTTTATGTAATCTACATTTCCCAGTGTACTCTTTCTCACTTTCCTCCCCCACAAAGAGCAATCCTTGAAAACAAAGAATAAAAATTCATCTCTTTTGAGCAAAGGTTATACTTGACATATGAGCAGAGTGCAAATTATGATTGTCTTTCTATATCTAAGCAATGGAGGCAAGCCAAAGGACAAACTTCATATGCACGTGAGGTGAATGTTTCAGGCCCAGAATATGTTTTAAGGACACAAAAATATTCCCCGCTGCCCTTGGTTTCATAAATGAGAAGAGCAGGACGCAGAGAGGTTGAGTGATTTGCCCAAAGTCACACAGGTGGTAAGTGGGTGAGTTGAAACGGAGGCCAGGAATTCTATCTTCTTCTACTCCTGTGTTCTTTGCATTAATGATACACACATAGATGCATGCACAGACACACTCATATGGAAGTCAAATAAAGCCCACTCTGTGATCTGAATCTAGGAGCAGACCCTGACATCTTGTCATTTGTGAGAACAAAGAAGTTCTTTGAACTTAGATCAATGACCACTGTACTATCCCCCTCCAAATCTAAAACATTTTTGAATCAAATTCCCCTCTCACTGCCCCATCCCCATTTCTGTTTTTTTTTTTAAGTCTTTGTGAATCTTTATGCTCCTCAATTGTACTTGACCACAGAAAAGAAGTACTCATCAATGTTCAAGGAAGCAAAGGCATGTGATGTTTGTTCCTTCACCAATAGGGCTCAACTTCTACGAGTGCTGCCTCCCCATAAAGTGTCCAGTTCATCAGGAAATTCAAGAGGCTCAGGCAGCCTGAATGAACAAGTAAATTGGCTATTGACCTACTGGAGTACCTCAATTCGCTCTTTGCCTTCTTTCTTTTTCATTCCTAAATACCTAAGCCGGGGTTTAGTTGCACTTTCCTTGCATGGGTTCCTATTAGACATTTAGAAGCACATGAGCAAAAATGTAATACAGAATTATAGAAGGCGCAAGCTGGGGATGGTGGCTACTTTCCCTATTATTTTACTTGGCACTGCTAAAGAGGAGGGTTGCAATCCTGGGGTATTTATAGATAAAAGGTGACTTTGATTGCAGATTGCAATCAGTTTTTAAAACTTAGTTATGAAATTTTGAAGGATGGCTTTAGGATGAAAAGACATGTGGCTCATCCTCCCTACTCACACACAATGGGTTTCCTAGTTTAAACCCTCATCAGCTCTCTAGGATGCTATTAGAATGTACTCCTACCTGAACTCCTTGCTATTCTTCCCATAGGGTGCCCAATCTACTGTCTCTATACCCTGAACCTGGAATGCTCTTACTCTTCAGTTCTGTGTCTTGAAATTCCTTGTTTCCTTCAAGATAGTTCAAACATCACCTCTTCTCAAGACTCATCTCTTTTACATGATGCTTTTCTTGGACTCCCCACCACACTCCCCATTCCTAATGCCTTACCCTTCAAGATTACCTTTTATTCACTTTTTTGGCATGTTTTGAACACCCATATATGTACACATTACCCTCCCTTTCCCCATTAGAATGTAAACTCCTTGAGAAAAGGGTCTGTTTTGCTTTTGTCATTGTATACTCAGCACATTGGAGGTATGTATCCGTGGCTGGCACATAGGAGGTATGTAGTGGAGGCTTTTTGATAGATTTCATGGGCCTGACCAATTTATCTCCCTTGTTCAAAAAACCTTCAGTGGCTCTCTATGGCTTAGAAGATAAAATATAAACCCTTTAATCTAGCTCTTAAGGACCTAGATCATCTGACTTTTATCTACCTCGATAGCTTTATTTTGTATTACTCTCCAGCATGGTCTCTATGATCCAGCCAAAGGGGATCTCCTTCTTTAAATCAGGCAGACTGGCCTCCATTCCTAGAACACATCTTTTCCTCATTTCTTCTTGCTGAAGTCTTCTTCCTTCAAGGCTGAGCTCCTCCATGAACACTTCTGTGGAAGGTTAAAACTATTCTCTCTTTCCTCACATCTTCCTAGAGCACTTTGGATGTCTTCTTTGCTCTTACTACATCTATAATTTATCATACTCATTTGTGTAAATGCAATCTTGGACAAAAATAAGTGTTGATGGCAAAGTTCTCAATGGCAGAATCCAGGCCTTTCTTTAGCTTTGTATAGACACAGACCCTGCCTTGAAGTAAGTGCTTAAAGGTTAGTTGAACTATATTAAATAGAACTCCAACTGTTCAGTTCTTCATGCATGAGGCATGGCACCAAAGCAAAGGTCTGAATTTCACTCGTAGATAGGAAAAAAAATAATGCTCTCTGAAGATCAGTACATAGCAATGCATGCAGTTCCCAAGGTCTGTAAGCACTAGGCTCTGAGTCAGCAAACCGAAACCCACCAGCTGTGACTCAGGCAGCCAGCAAACACTGTGAGCCCCAGACTTTACATATGAAGCCAGCCAAGAAGCAGGAGCCATGCAGAATCCAAAATTAGAGATGGAAGAGACCTATTGCATCATCTCATCTGTGTTCCCTCTAATGGGTATTCTGGGGCTTTGTCTGGTCTGGTTTTTAACAATTTGAGGTTTTAGAGGAGGGAGGATAAGAATGGTTCTCATATTCCCAACTACTCCTACCAAACTGGAGTGTATTTATTCAGTTCAAGTCAGAATTATTGGATAACAACCCCTCAGGGCTGGAAGGCACTTCAGAGATCATATTGTCCAACTCATACCAGAAGCATGAGCTTTCTCAATTTTAAAAATGGATTCCCCATGAAGTCTTCTAGTGATGGAGAAGCCATTGCCTCATGTAGGCAGCCCATTGCACTCTAAGATAGTTCTTTCCTCAAATTGGGCCAATACTTGCCTCTGCAAATTGCTCACAGACCTCTCTTTCACCTGACAGCTACTCAAACCATTGAAGATGGCAGTGATTCTCTTTTAGATCTTCTCTTTCCTAGGCCCTCGTTCTCCTGGTTGCTTTCTCCTAGACATGTTTCAATGTTTAAGCTCTTTCTAAAATATGGCACTCAGAACTGGAGATGAAACTTCAGATTTTGGGATCCCATTTGATTTCTTGGCAGCCACATCCTCCTCATGACTTACAATCATCTTGAAGTTCACTACAAACCCCAAGGTGTTTTTTCAGTCTGAGAGAGAAATATTTGCATGTGCTCATTTGCATATGGGCAAGACCTTCCTGGACAAAATTGACATAATTAAACCAGAGAAGCTGAACGAAACTCCCAAGAGTTTGGTTCTCCCAATTTTGCTTGATTCTGTTTCTTCAGCACAGAAGAACTGTTCAATTTAGACTGACTGACCAGTCTGAATGATAAGTCTGAATCAATGAACATTTGAAAAACATAGTGCTATTAATTTTAAGGAAGTTGCTTGAGAGCTAATAAAATACTAGGAACTGTAATTTCCTAGAGACCCGTTTTAATTCAATACAACAGATATTTATTAAGAAAGGGCAGGGCACTGTTCTGGGAGCTACAAAGATACAAATTAAGCAGTCCTTGCCCTCAAGGAGTTTGTATTCTACTGGGGAGATTCAGTATGTTTACAAATAATATAGTACAAGGAAAAGTGAGAGAGGAGAAGACACTAAGGATTGCGGAAGGATAAAGGATTCTTGGGAGAGGATGTGGTAGCATCTAATTGAGCCTTCAAAAGGAGTAGGATGGGGAAAATAAGGAAAAAGTGTATTCCAGGCTAGGAGAACAAATACACAATGATGAATAGATAATAGATAGACAAGAATGGTTTGCAATTAGCCTATCAAATATTTAAATGTAAATGGATTCTTTTTACACATTTGAAAGAGTCCTTTATATGGTTTGCAAGATTGTTCACTGGGTAAACCTTTCCCAAATACAATACAAATGGAAACTCCAGTCTAGTTCCCATCCAAATTCTTCCAAATGGTAAATTAGTAGGGTTCAAGGTAGCAATAAGGTTTGGTTGGATTGGGCATACTGTGGAGACAGTGAATAAGGACACAGCTGGAAATAGGTTTATTTGCTTTTGAATCTAAAGAGACAAAGAATAATGCATCCCTGGGTGTCTGTAACCCATGAGTCAGGTACACCTGGAGGGACCATTAAAGCTTTTTTCAGATGTACATTCTTTCAGCTTCATCTCCCTCCAGAGACAAGGGGGATTGATGAGCCCGGCAGTGACCAATGAGAATTCACTGGAAAGCACTAATGTGAATGCTCGGGCTACTGTCACAGCTTTGGACAACTGTAATGTATTCCCATAAAAACATGAAGATTAAGTCACACAACTCCCTCCTCATTTTTTTTTTCTTTTTCCATTAGAATTTTTCTTTATATTGGAACGTTTTGATTCAGAACAGAATTTTTAATAGACTTGTGGGTGGCCATTTTAAAGTTAAAAAAAAAAAAAGATTGCCTGTCATGAATTGGATTTGGAACACCCAGGAATGAATGGAAACTAATTGCATGTTTTGGTACTTGAAGGCAATATCATATTCAGTGCTGGAAACAACGTAGGTATTTTCATAGATCAGCATCAGCCATGCTTTTTCTTCATATGATATAGAGCTAGAAGGGACCTTTGAGAACATGTAATTCAATCCCTCATTTTGCAGGGAGAGAAATTGGTCCAGAGCACAGCTATGATTTGTTCAAGACACACAGTAAGTAAATGGAAGAACTAAGATCTATACTCTGTTCTTCTGCATCTAAATACAATTTAGAACATGTGATGATGTTTTTTTTTTACCCCAGACACCTAGGTGGTTCAATGGATAGAATGTTGGGCCTGGAATCAGAAAATACTGAGTTCAAATCTGGGCTTAGATACTTATTAGCTGTGTTATGCTAGGCAAGTCATTCAATCTCTGCCTGCCTCAGTTTCTCAATAGTAAAACGTGATAAAAAATAGCACCTTCCTCATACAATGGTTTCATGAATCAAATGAGATAATATTTGTAAAGTACTTAGCTTAATAGATGATGTTCCATTTCTACCCTTTTCCCTTATTTATGGTGAAGCTCAGGTGACCACAGAATATACTATGAAAATATTAGATGGCTTATGAATGACCTTACATTCTACAGGCAATTAGGAATATGTGAAAGTAACCTGAAGAACTAGAAACTCTGCTTAGTTGTTTCCCATTATGGTCTATAGTCAGTCAACAAGCATTTAGTAAGTGCAATTATATACTAGGATTAATGTGAAATAATGTTGGAAAAGTAGACTGGAGCTGGATTGTGGAAGGTCTTAAATAGCAAGTCTAACCCTTATTAAGCACTTACTATGTGCCAAACATGTTGCTAAGCACTGGGGCAAAAACAGTCTTGGAAATCACATTGTGATAGGGGACACAACATGAATAGAAGTAGGTACATACAAGATGTATACAGGGTAGATGAAAGTTATCTGACAGGAGAAGGCCATAGAAGCCAGGGGGATCAGAGAAGGTATTGTGTAGAAGGAAAGATTTGATCTGAGTCTTAGAGGAATACAGGGAAACTAAGATGCAGAAAGGAAGGGATAGACTATTCCAGGGATGCTAGACAGCTAATAAAAAAGGAATGGAGATGGGAGATGGAATGTCAGTTTTGAGGACCTGTAAAATTGACTAGTGTAGCTGGGCTGTTGTGTACTTGGAAGGGAATAAGGTATAAGAAGACTAAAAGATACCAAAGGTCCCAGGTTCAGAAGAGCTTCAAATACCACAAATGACTTTCTATTTGATTCTGGAGGTAATTGGGAGCCACTGGAGTTCACTGAGGAAGGGGGTGACATGGCCTAGACTTCTACTATAGAAAAATTACCATGGCACCCAAATGGAGGATGGATTAGAGGGAGAAGAAACTTGAGGCATGGAGACCCAGTTGGAAAGCTATTGCAATAGTACAGGTGAGAGGTGATATGAGTTAGAACTAAGGTTGTGGCTGAGTGAATAGAGAGAAAAGGCCATATTTGAGAAATGTTGTAATGGTAGAAATGGCAAGGTTTGGCATTGGACGTGATATTTATGATGAATGAGAATGAGGAGTTGAGAACAGCACCAAAGCTGTAACAAATAACAGCAGCAGCAACAACAGCAACAATAAGAATAAAAGTATGTGCCTAGAGGGATAGTGGTGCTCTTGGTATGGTAATAGGGAAAGGGTGGAGAGGTTTTTGAAATGATAATGAATTGGTGGTGGATCCAAGATGGCTGATTAGAGGTAGCAAGTGAACTGAACTCTTCCAACATTCCCTCCAAACAATTTTATCTTAGATGAGACTTGTAAAGTGCTTAGAACAGTGACTGGCACACAGCAAATGCTATATAAATATTAGATATCATTATTATCAATTATCCATTTTTGCTTGCTCAGGAGACAATTGGAGTGTGTGACTATAGCTCAGTAGAAAGAATACGGCTGGATATATAGATCAATACTTTGTTTAGAAGTGATAGTTGAACCCCTGAGGTCTGATGAGATCACCAAGTGAGATCATATAGAACAGTTCTTAGTCTGGGGCTTGCATGTTGAACTTCTGAAAATGTTTTGATAACCGTATTTCAGTATATTTGGTTTCCTTTGTAACTCTATGTATTTCATTTTATTCATTTATAAACATTATTCTGAGAAGGGGTTCATAGACTTCACCAGAAAACCAAAGGGTTCCATGACACACACATGAACAAAAATTAAGAAGTCCTGGAGAGAGAGTAAAAATAGAAGCAAACCCAGGAGAAGCTTGGGAGACATACACAATGGGTGTGACATGAATGAAGAACCAGTATGGGAGACTTAGGAATGGTCCAAGGAATGTGAGAACTAGGAGATAACAGTATCAGAGAGAGCTACAGTGGAGGAAATAATCAAAAGGTGATAGATATCACCAAATACTACAGACACATCAAGGAGATCAAGGAAGATTGAGAAAAATGCTTTTGGAAAGAGGAGTTTCTGTTGAATGATGACTTCAGAAGGCAAATTGCAGAGAGTTTTTAAGGGAGTGTGTTAGTAAACAAAATGGGCTCTTAGCACTCAGTTCAACCAAGTGCCCTTGAAGAGTTTGGCTTTTGTTTCCTTGATTAGATTTGGGAGTTATGGTGACCTCCTTGCCTCAGGGGAGGGCCTAGTTTACACATGAGTTTGAGTGACATGTTTGGGAATCAGAGGCTTTTAGACCATGTGGGTTTAAGTCACCTCTTTGTGACGATTCTAGGTCATGTGGATGAGTTGCATGTGCGACTCACCCTTGACCCTGAAAAAGATATAAAACCAGGAGTTGGCTTTCTCTTTTTCAGAACTCTTACCCACAGCAGTGGTGGCACATGTGACTTTGGGGCAGCCCTTGTTATGAGTGCCCAGGCTGAACCTAGATGTTGGTAACTATGAATTGTATTGGATCTGTCTGTCAATGTTTGTAATTTGTTTGTGTTTATTCTAAAGTTCAGGGTGCTGGCTTTTTCCCCTAAACTAAGTGAATGGTATTTGTATGATGAATTAAAGTAAACTTGTCAACCCCTTAATGTTGCTTTCCTTAGTAAAGCAGATCAAAAGAACCTGGGCTTTTGCAGCATGCTGGTAACATGCTTGTTGTTGGGCTTGTGTTGGTCTTTCACCCCCACAACAGCTGCTAGCCAGCTTGTTGAAACAGGGAGTGAGAAAAAGGAAGTAAAGGTGTGGAGTGCAGCCTGCTTTCTCAAGTTGTTTAACCATGGTGGAGAGGAGAGATATGGGAAGATCAGAGACAGTTGAATAAAGTGAGCGATTTTTAAGCAGGAGAAAATACATAGGCATGTTTGTAAGCAGCAGAGAAGGTACCAGTATAGAGCGAGAGACTGGAACTAAGAGTGATATTCGGGAAGGTGATGGAAATAATTTTCTGGCAAAGTTGAGAGGGAATGGGATAGGATCAAGGTTGTATATAGAGGGGTTTATAATGACAAAGAGAAGGGCCACCTTTTCACCTGAGACTGTAGTGAAGGAAAAGATAATGGAGGGAGATGTCTGAGTGATTACAGATAAGGGGGATGAGAGAAAATGAAGCTCTTGGAGAATGATCTCATATTTTTTTTTTTCAGTGAAGTTGAGTCAGGGTCCTCAGCTGAAAGGGTAGAGATGTAGACAATGCTGTGGGAGGCTTGAGGAGAAACCAGAAAGTTTAGAACAGCTGCTATTGAGAGTGGGAGAGTGGATTAATTAGGGAAGAATAGAATGTTTATTCTATTGCATACAAGGACCAGTTGATATTAGCTAACTAAAATTTGCAATTTCGTGGTTTTCTGATTTCCTTTAGCTCTGTTTAGTAGGATGATGAATAGGAATGAAGGATGGGATGATGGGAATAATCCAGAATTAGGTCTTGGGAAGAAGTGATTATAATAGAACAAGGAGTGGGAGAAAGGGAACTGAGGATGGAGGGCAGTATAGAGTTGAATTGGTTCATCAAAGGGTTGCTGTTCAGTCATTTCAGTTGTGTCTGACTCTTTATGACCTCATTTGGGGTTTTCTTGATAAAGATCCTGTGGTGGTTGACCGTTTCCTTCTCCAGCTCATTTTACAGAGGAGGAAACTGAGGCAAACAAAGTTATGTGAC